>NC_050535.1:5086220-5162004 GCF_002922805.2 Oryzias melastigma | reverse complement strand
TACTGTCGGAAGTGAGGCAGCACTTTTAGGAAGAAAAAAAACTAATTTAATAACTATTATTCTTGTAAAAAGTTTTTTTTTTTTTTCAGATTTGGTCAAATTTGCTCATCTGGCTTCGACAGAATAGGACTGATTTCTATTTTTCTGGCCTTTTTGGCTCAAACATGACGTGTAATCGATTGAATCGACTGAGAATCCTCACATGTAATGCACATCTGTTGGTTAATTCTTTACATTTGGTCAGATGTGATGCATGTTTGCACTTTAGGCTACGGTCGGGAGCTCTTGAAACAACAGGAACACGGACAAAAGCTGCTGAAATGAGATTCCCTCTCGGCGTGGCTCAATGCTGTTTTACAAAGCAGCAGGAACAAAATTCAATAATCCATTTTTCCTCAGGTCACGATGACTCCTGAACGTCTCCCTTGTAATTTACTTCCAGAAAGTTCCGTTGAATAGAGGACACACCAAAGACCTTACATCGAATACAGATCTCTGATGGGGATTGTATGTACAATTCCAAACATTAATACCAGCCAATGTTTTGATGAAATAAACTGTCACCACTCCTGTAGTTAATTTTGACTTAAACTATTGGGCCAAAAGTCTTATTTTCCTGACTTTCACCTTTTAATGTTTAATCCCAATTATTGTTCTGTTGCTTTTTTTATAAATACATTTTGTCCTGTTGTTGCTGCTAAATGTTGACATTTTATTTCATTAGCCTTTCTTATAAATATTCCTTTATTCTTGCAAATTAATTAATTTGCATTCTCAGATAATAACTCGTCTTTTATTGGAGTGTAGACGGCTCAGCGTTACATTTGTCACTTTAGATTATGTTTTACTTCTACAGGTATTGTAAAATTGTTCTCTTTTTATTTCATTTTCAACAAAAATAACAAAAACTGTCGTTTTCTTGCACATTTTGGTTTCCACAAAGAGGAAGTAGCTCAATAGAAAGTCGCCTTTGAGTTGCGACTAATCGACTATTAAAATAGTTGACAGCCTATTTAATAGTTGATTAGTCATTACTTTATATTAAAGTTGGAGTGTAGTAAAGTTGAACAATTTGGGGGCATTTTTTTATATTTGAGTCAGTAAGACCAAAACTTTATCTTTTGTAATTAAATAGTTCCTTGTTTCAGATGCTAACCTCATTTAATTGTGTGAATGCTTAGTAAGCAGAGGAAACGAATGAGCCTTCAAATTTCAAAATTTTAAGTAGATTAGCAACAAACCTTTAAATATATTCATGGGCTATGTTTTAATATTTTAGAGTAATTAAAAAAAAATGGAGTTTAGCTACTATTTTAGCAACATGCTAACGCTTTTGGCTATATTTGTTATCTACTGAGGTTTTTATGGGCTAATTTGAAGTTTAGCTTCTATTTTAGCAACATGCTAACGTTTTTGACTAATTTAGTTTAATGAGAATTTTTAGGCTATTTTGGAGTTTGGCTAGTTTTCAAACATTGGTTAGCTTTTTGGCTAATTTGGCATCTCCTGAAGCTTTTTTTATGCTAATCTGAAGTTTAAATCATATTTTAGCAACATGCTAACGTTTTTTGCTAATTTGTTATCTAATGAGGTTTCTATATGCTAATTTAGAGTTTAGCTTCTATTTTAGCAATATGCTAACGTTTTTGACCAATTTAATTTACTGGGGAATTTTTGGCTATTTTGAAGTTTAGCTAGTATTTAAGCAATGTGTTAGCTTTTTTTGGCTAATTTGACATCTACTGAGGGTATTTGGGCTAATTTGGAGTTTAGCTAGTATTTAAGCAACATGCTAGCTTTTTGGCTAATTTGGCATCTACTGAAGTTTTTTATGCTAATTTGGAGCAACATGCTAACGTTTTTGGCTAATTTGTTATCTAATGATGTTTCTATCGGCTAATTTGGAGTTTAGCTTCTATTTTAGCAACATGCTAACGTTTTTGACTAATTTAATTTACTGGGGAAGTTTTGGCTATTTTGAAGTTTAGCTAGTATTTAAGCAATGTGTTAGCTTTTTTGGCTAATTTGGAGTTTAGCTCATATTTAATATAGATAATATAATATATATAAATATAAGTAATTATAATAAATGTAATTATAATTTGTAGCAGCTGGAATATAACTTGCACAACATTGATTTCAGAAAAAATTTGTAAATATTTGATGTAACTTTTAGATTATTTGGTTATTTCGGTTTCTAATCATCTCAAAGTTTCAAAATGTTTTCATCTATTTATTTTGTGACCATAAAAGGGAAACTGTTGTTTTTCTATATAAAAAAATAAAAGGAATAAAACACAACAGTAATCAAATTAGCACCAAATGTTGAATCCTTAGATTAAACAAATCCATTATAATTATGAAATATAGAAAAATGGATCAAATAAAATGTCTAAAGAAAATTATTAGATTAAAGATGTGAAAATGTCCTATTTCCATGCACACTTGAAGACTCTGATAATTTTCGGATTCAAACATCTGAGATTTGTTGTGCATGTAAACAGCTTTAGAACTGTGGAAACTTCACATATGAACTCAAACTACTATCTGTCCTTCTCCTCCCTTTATCCAGACCCAGAACTTTGTGTTTCAGAAGAAATACTTTAATCTACAAAGAATCTCATCCAAATCCTCAAATGAACTTTGTCACCAAATCCTTTCAAGACGTCTGTAATCTCAGTTTCTTGAGCTTTTTCATCAACCTTTTTCTCCATTTAATTTTGTGTGGATACAGCTCTCTGAGAAATGACATCTTCTGAAAGAAAGCACATTTTGTATGTTCCTTGTCTTGAGGAATCTAGTGTCTAGACAACAGTTTAGTCGTCATCTACATGATTGTCTTTTCTAAGGAAATGAAAGCTGAGAAAGCCTTAGAAACCACTGCAGATGTTTTAAATTAGATGTTTTTCAGATACCACATTTAGTTTTTATCAGCCGCAATGAAAAGAAGAAATGCTTGAAATACATCAGTCTGTGACTGTATACAGTGGAGCAAAAAAGTATTCAGTCAGACACTAATTATGCAACTTTTTCCACGTAAAAAGATGAGAGAGGGATGTAATTATAGGTATACCTCAACTATGAGAGACAAATTGAGAAAAAGAAATCCAGAAAATCACATTGTCTGATTTTTAAAGATTTTATTCGCAAATTATGGTGGAAAATAAGTATTTGGTCAACAAACGAAAAAGATTTCTGTCTCTCACAGATCTGTATTTTTTTATTTAAGAGGATCTTCTGTCCTCCACTCGTTACCTGTATTAATGACACCTGTTTGAACTCAT
Organism: Oryzias melastigma; assembly: GCF_002922805.2. Taxonomy (NCBI): domain Eukaryota; kingdom Metazoa; phylum Chordata; class Actinopteri; order Beloniformes; family Adrianichthyidae; genus Oryzias; species Oryzias melastigma. Next base: position 5,158,720 of record NC_050535.1, on the reverse strand, counting down.
TATCTATATAAAAGACACAACCTCAAACACTCCAAACTCCACTATGACCAAGACCAAAGAGCTGTCGTAGCACACCAGAATCAAAAATGACAGGATTCATCTTTTTAATTAGGAAAAGTTGCACAATTGGTGGCTGACTGAAAACTTTTCTGTACAAGATAGATATATTTTTATAAAATAATTAAAAAATGTATTTTCAATTCACTGAGAAGCTCTGATTTTACTCTGTAAGTTTGCCTTTAGGTTCCTGCTCAAAGCTACTTTGCTTTAAATAAAAGAACTTTCTCCATCAGTCTATAGTTAAAAGTGATCTGAAGAACAGCTGTCCATTTTAATGAAGCTGCCAAAAGCCATTTAAACACAAATGTCTTTGGTCTTCTGGTTCACCTGTAGTTCATTGGCAACAACTTGAGGTTCAGCACTATTCTCAAGAACCCTTCAGATTTACAGCAGAGGCCACTTTAATCACAAGCAGTCATTAATAAGCCTCTCTACCTCCAGGCGAACCGACCGCTCCAGAATGTCAATCGAAAGAAACCACATCAATCCAAGTGAAATAAAAACTTGGCGCGAATGCTAATTAGTGTCAGCCATAGATACAGAGCTTTGTCTTACCTAAGATTTCATCACTGTGCAGATATCACAGCCTTTAGACGGGGACGACCACGTCAGGCCACCGCCTATACTCTGCTGAGTTCAGATTTTATCTCCGCTCTGAGGTTAGAGAGATATAGTATGTCCTTTCCATCAAACTCATTTTGACAGGTGACCTTTGACCTCCACATTCCGATGTGATGACGTAACAATTTGATATCAATTTGATATAAACTTTATATCAATTCGATATAAATTTGATATCAAATCGATATAAACTTTATATCAATTCGATATAAATTTGATATCAAATCGATATAAACTTTATATAAACTTTATATCAAATCGATATATCGATTTGATATAAAGTTTATATAAAGTTTATATCAAATTGATATCAAATTGTTACGTCATCACATCAGAATGTGGAGGTCAAAGGTCACCTGTCAAAATGAGTTTGATGGAAAGGACATTCTATATCTCTCTGAGGTTCATCAGCCAGGTGGCCTTGAAAACTCATCCTTTCTTATGCAAAATCAGCTGATTCCTATTATTAACTCTCAGGTTTTTTGAATTAGAAACACATATTTGGAATCCTAAAAGTTCCAATCAAGAGTTCAGTATCTGTTAGCATGTTCAGCGAGCGGAAAATAAGCTGATCTTCACAAGCATAAGATTAAGGATAAAACCCACTTTTCAACACTTTAATTAAGATTAATGTATCACATCCACATGAAAAAAGGACAGGAGCAGCACTCAGGACCATGGGCGTCCCTACGGATCCCAGACCTCAGACCTTAATTAGCTTGTTAGGGCTATGGCTGGATCATTAGGAAAGGTCAGGAGATGCAAATTTCAAAGCCTCATAAAGACTCTGACTCCTGAAACCTTGTCTCGGTAATCAGTTCTCAAAGCAGCTGCCTAGCATTTTCAAAGTGGATTGGACGGAGCGTTGCACACTAAACAGGAGGCTGTGACAACAGTTTTCGATTCTCTGGTTCATGTTTTTATGCATAAGTTTAGAAGTGGAGAAAACTCTAAAGGTCCCTTTCTGTTATTCTCCTTTTCTATTAGAAAAGGGTGAAAATAGAAAAGTAGCACTCATCATATTATCAAGGGGTTGCATCACCTTTACTTTTATGTTAATGTCTCACCTTTTTTCTCCATCGCTTACTCATTGTTGCTCTGTATTTATATATTTGGCCTTGAATGTGCGGAGTGATGTATGTGCACTGGAAGCTGTTTTCGCATTAATCTGCTGAAGGGGGCAAAAGCTTTACTTGTTCACCTTGAATTGGAGTTAATGATGCGTGGATGCAAACGTGAAACACTGTTTGGTGATCAGAAACAACAAAAGGAGTGTTAGAGGTTTTGGCTTTTGTGTAAAGAGAGAAGAGAAACTGTGATGGTGTTCACACTGGACAAGCAGGGAGGGGCTTCTTTCTCTTTTTCCACTGTTTACTAGCGCATGTTTAGTGCAAATCTGGCTCCAAGATTTGTCATTTACATCTCTACACCGATATATAAAAGACTTGGTGTCATAGACAGTAACTCTAGCTAAACACAAACTGCAATTATTTATTTTTCCGCCATGATTAATTCTCGAACGGTTTGGATATCATCTGTACGTCACTGCAAGGCCAGGTGGGCCACAAATGGTTTAAAAGTGGGCAGAAAATGTGGGCTCTAAATGGGTTTGTCCGCAGTTTCTGTGGTGATCCCAACTGTATGTGCCCTTAAGCGGGCACTCAGTGGGTTAGCTCGCTATGCTAGCCAGCCTCCCGGTTCACACCGTAGCATGCTAGCAAGATCCACTCTAGCGAGACAGCCAGCTCGGCTGTAGCGAGCTACAAGGCTCACTATAATGAGCTCCGTTGTAATGAGCTCCGTTGTAGTAAGCTAGCGAGCTCCTCTGTAGTGAGCTCCGTTGTAGAAAGCTATCCGTTGTAGCAATCGAGCGAGCTCTGCTGTAATGAGCTCCATTGTAGTAAGCTAGCAAGCTCCGTTGAAGCGAGCTAACAAGTTCTGCTTTGGCAAGCTCTACTGTAGCGAGCTCCGCTGTAGTAAGCTAGCGAGCTCCGTTGAAGCGAGCTAGTGAGCTCCATTGTAGTAAGCTAGTGAGCTCCATTGTAGTGAGCTAGCGAGCTCCGTTGTAGAGAGCTAGCGAGCTCCGTTGTAGAGAGCTAGCAAGTTCTGCTTTAGCAAGATCTGTTGTAGCAATCTAGCGAGCTCCGCTGTAGTAAGCTAGCGAGCTCCGTTGAAACGAGCTAGTGAGCTCCATTGTAGTAAGCTAGTGAGCTCCATTGTAGTGAGCTAGTGAGCTCCGTTGTAGTAAGCTAGCGAGCTCTGTTGAAGCGAGCTAACAAGTTCTGCTTTAGCAAGATCTGTTGTAGCAATCTAGCGAGCTCCAGTGTAGTAAGCTAGCGAGCTCAGTTGAAGCGAGCTAGTGAGCTCCATTGTAGTGAGCTAGCAGGCTCCGCTGTAGCGAGCTAACAAGTTCTGCTTTAACAAGCTCCACTGTAGTGAGCCCTGTTGTAGTAAGCTACCGAGCTCTGCTTTAGTGAGCTAACAAGCTCCGGTGTAGCGAGCTAGCAACTTTTTCTGTAGTGAACTCCGCTGTTCTGCCCGCCTTTAAACCACATGTGGCCCACTTGGCTTTGCTGGTTGAGTGATTGGTCAAAGTATCACTGATTTCACTTTTAAGGGCCCCTTTAAACAAAGCATCTCGAGGGTTAGCGATTGTTGTTTTCCATGGTGATGACGCAATGTGATTTCTGCCCACTGCTCTGATCGTCAAAGTGTAGAAATTCAATGACGTGCGGGTTTATCTGATCTTGGTGAGGTTTATTCTTACGTCTTTTGCGGTTCATTCGTGATACATCTGTGAAAATGTTGTGGCCAGAAGTTTCTCTACGTATATTATCGACGTATGACCAATATTCTTATGTGGAACATGCACAAAATGTACGACCTTTCGATTAAAAAGTCTTGGAGTCCACTAAATCCAACCGCGAGGTTCTTCTTCCCTGTTTCAGAGTTTTTCTGATCCTAAACAAGGTCTAGTGTCACAAAAGAACAATGCATCACCATGGTGATGGAGCATCGGAGGTGAAAAGTCTCTGGTTTTCCAACACCGTGTCCTCCCGATTAACCTGAGGCCAGTCTGTTACAGAGCTTTGGTCTGCAAGCTTTGGCTCAGCTCATGGCTTACCTGGCAAAGCAATATGCTTTCTCTTTCACTCGCTCCTCTGCTAATCCCTTTCTCATTCCCACAGCATTCACTTGTTCTTATCTCAGTCTCTCACAACTCCCTTTTTGTCACTGTCATCCCACAAAACCATTCAATTCAACTCCAAATTCAATTTCATTTGCTATATTAGCACGGGCCTACAAATGCTTATCGTTGCCAAACATGTATATAAGAAATAAATAGCAAAGCATAAAACAAAAGGCCATAAATATGAAAAAGGATTAAACTTGCTGTCAAATTTAACACAACCAAAGTCGCTTTAGCGGCAGGAATCATAAAGTCACAGAAATGCCACATATTGGTCCCTCGGCGGCAATAAACAATGTATACTCTGCTCTATCGAAGACACAATCAATATGCAAATGATATTTAGCGAGTTAATTCTGCCAGAAAGTCAACATGCTGATCTTAGTCTTGTTTTATCAAGGAACAGGCGGCCTGTCTCTCCTCAGAGACTGCCAGCCACGCTTTTAATGCACCTCAGCTGGCAACACACACATGCGCACACACGCACGCACAGACGCATGCAATATGCTTCTAAAACCCCTCGCTGGCTGATAAATGCCAACCGCCTGTCTAATAAATACAAACACAAATGCACTAGCGCACACATAATGACAGGCAGGCTCTCCGATGCATATTTTACTAAAATTCCTCCATGTTTTACACACTCATTTACTAAAAGCATGCCAGGAATACAAGAGCCAGATTTTGCATTTGCCCAAATTTGCTCACAATGTTTGGAGTGTTGGATCACTCAAGGCAAACGCAGTGGTTTCCCGATGCAGCCAGAGCTCCATGACACCACCTGTGTCCGTAAACGGGTCCGCGTGTCTGCGGCGTTTTGGTGGCAGCAGATGGGAAGGTTGCAACTATGAGCTTTGAAATGGAAAGGAGATCTGTTTATAGTGCAGCTCACATGAAAGTGATGTGAGAAGATGGTGGAGACATTTTCTGGTTCACGCGTTGTAGAAATAATACTAAATATATCATTTGTGCTTAAATGCTAGTCTGTAGATTTTAAAATAAACACAATCTCAGGTTAAACTAGGTTTTTAAGCTACTCACCTCCATATAGCAATCCAGTTTTCCTATTTTAGTCAAACAGAAAGTAGTATTTATTTATGGATACTCCAGCACGAGCTAAACGATGACATTAAAGGGGCCATACCATGAAAAACCAACGTTTTTACCTTTATTTTTAAATTATTTTTAGCGGTATTTTGATCTGTTCACGGTTTTCTGAGTATTCCTCTAAAAACCTTAATACAGCGGCCCCTCCCATACCCACTAAATCTAGCTGGTTTTCACCATGTGATGTCACATGGTGAGACCGGCCCTCCATGAAGAGTCAGCTCCGCCCCCCAGGCTAACACAAACACTTCCTCTGCAAAGCTAGCAGCCCAAGCTAGCAGCGATCGGCTACATAAGTGTGTTTGAGATCATGCAGGCGGACGCAGTCGGGATTGCGGTGCATGTTGGGTAGTTTTGACTCTGACGTCACTTGTCAATCATCATTAAATATCGTGAGAAAGAGGCGGGTGCAGCTGGAAATCTGGGACTGCAAGATGACTACAAAACAATGCATTGTGGGAAACGGTGTCCTTACAGTTCTTGTACTTCCACATAATGCTGATCAGAAATGAATAAAATCTGCAAATTTTGTAACTCTTTCTGGAAAGTGGTGAACCACTGATGAGAAAATGAAAAAGATTTCAAAACACACCCAGCAGACACAAGCAGACGGGGATATTGGGAAGACGGCAGGAGAAAGGGAGGAGAGTATTTCTTGGTGGAGAAAGGAACCAGACTACTTCCTGGTGGAGAAAAGGAGGAGAGTATTTCTTGGTGGAGAAATGGACCAGACTACTTCCTGGTGGAGAAAAGGAGCAGACTATTTTCTAGTTTAGAAAGGGAGAAGACTACTTCCTGGCGGAGAAAGGGAGCAGATTATTTCCTGGTGGAGAAAGGGAGAAGACTATTTTCTAGTTTAGAAAGGGAGAAGACTACTTCCTGGTGGAGAAAGGGAACAGACTACTCCCTGGTAGAAAAAAAGGAGCAGACTATTTCTTGGTGGAGAAAGGGAACAGACTATTTCTTGGTGGAGAAAAGGAGCAGACTATTTTCTAGTTTAGATAGGGAGAGAAATACTTCCTGGTGGAGAAAGGGAACAGACTACTCTCTGGTAGAAAAAAAGGAGCAGCCTATTTCCTGGTGGAGAAAGGGAGCAGACTATTTTCAAGTTTAAAAAGAGAGCAGACTACTTCCTGGTGGAGAAAAGGAACAGACTACTCCCTGGTAGAAAAAAGGGAGCCGACTATTTCCTGGTGGAGAAAGGGAACAGACTATTTCTTGGTGGAGAAAAGGAGCAGACTATTTTCTAGTTTAGAAAGGGAGAAGACTACTTTCTGGTGGAGAAAGGGAACAGACTACTCTCTGGTGGAGAAAGAGAGCAGACTAGTTCTTGGTGGAGAAAGGGACTAAACTATTTCCTAGTGGAGAAAAGGAGCAGACTATTTTCTAGTTTAGAAAGGTAGCAGACTACTTCCTGGTGGAGAAAGAGAATGTCTTGCCCAGAGACACTTTGACACTTGGGCGGGCGGGGAAGGCAGGTGTCGAACCCGCTCGCTTCTGATCAGGAGTCGACCGCCCTACCGCTGCACCACGGCTGCCACCAGGAAGACTATTTAGAAAGGGACCAGACTACTTCCTGGTGGAGAAAGGTAACAGACTACTACCTGGTGGAGAAAGGGAGAAGACTATTTCCTGGTGGAGAATAGAAGCAGACTATATCCTTGTGTAGGAAAGGAGTGGACTATTTCCTAGTGAAAAGGGGGAGCAGACTATTTCCTGGTGGAAAAAGGGAGCAGACGGTTTCCTGATGAAGAAAGGGAGCAGACTATTTCCTGGTGGAGTGAAAGTGAACAACCAACTGGGAAACCAGATTTACACATGCATTATTAAGCAACGACAGAGAGGTAAATGCATCTGCATGACAGTGAAGAGGATTTTTGGTACAATGATCAAATGTCATAATTTTTAATAAATCCTACATTTTCATCTGTTGTTGTCTGCATTTTTTTGACTGAATTTCACTGCAAAATGAACCCATTATCCATTCTGCTTGTGCCAAATGCAGGGGGAAACACCCAAGCTGTGCTGTATACATGAAAATTATAAAAAAACAAAAAAATTCCCTTCATTTTTCCGTGGGTGACACACCGATTCTAGGATGACATCATAAAAAATAACGTCATGAAAGCGATGCCTCAAAGAGTCCACAAAAATAACAAATTTTTCCAAAGGTAAAATATGATCATTTATGTGGCTATAGTTCACTCTGAAAGACTTAAGAATATCACGCTATGGTCCCTTTAAGGCTTTTTATTCAGTAATTGTTTTATTTTCAAGTTCAAAAGGATAATCAGATATTCACAAAAAGAGAACCTGAATACTAAAAAAAAGGCAAACAGTTCATAAAATTGTTCAAAATTGCTTTTTGTTAAAGCACAAGGGCTCTGAAATATGTGACCACTTATATAGTGCTTTTCTCCCTTAATTAAGGCCTGAAGTGCTTTACAGTCACAAGCTCCATTTATCTACTAATGTGGGCTTTTGCTGATACACGGCACCAACCTGTGACCAGCAGGAACAACCGGAGGTTCAGTGTAGAGTTTAACCCTTTAAGACGGAATAAGACACACTCTTCAAACTGCTATAACTCTTTAACTTTTTACTCAATTAACGCGATTCCAACTTATTCTGAAGTGGAAAAAAGCAGATTTGTGTCGATATGCAGCAGAGGTGTCAAACTCAATCACACAGGGGGGCAAAACCCAAAACACAGTAGGTTGAACAGGATAAACATTTATCGAACATGGCAAAACTACATTTTTAAAACTCTAAAAGCATACATTTTTAACATAACTATGAATAAAAACAGGCAGAAATATAAGATAACATCGGGTCATTAATGACAATAAAGTAAAATGATCTGGAGGGCCGGATCCGGCCCCTGGGCCTTGAGTTTTCCATGTGATATTCTACACAGAATTAGTTGGTTAATGTTTGTTGCATAAACATAGTTGCGTATAAGCAACAATAATTCTGTTGCATTAATTAAAAGAACGTCAACACTGAAGCTAACGTTCTGGTGCTAACACATTATCACGTACGGTTGAGCTGAACCTGTGATCTTCAGATAAGAGGTTGACCGCTCTACCACGGTGCCACAGCTGCCTCTTTGGGCTTTCTATGAGGAATCTAGCTTCAGAGAAAATGTTTTCTTTAATATCTTCATTAGGAAGCTTCTTAGTAAAAATAAACTGCATCCACTGCTGTTTAGTATGTACGTCCATTAAAACTAGCAAAGTTTCCCTAAATAAAACAATAAAATTAAGCAATTTTTAGGGCCTAATCCTTGAGTGAAAATCATCTTCTTCTCAAACCAAAGAGGCTTTGGTTTCTTCCCCACCTCTGCAGTCATGAACTTTAAAATACCAGCATTTACTTACACATTTTGTCTTTTTTCCCATTTCTCCGAGCGTTGAACGGTCTGATCTTGGGTGACCTTGCTCGGACACCCACTCCTCGGATAGATGGGTCTGTCTTGAGTGCTTCAGCCTTGGGGATGGCTGCAAACACTCCATCTCTGTGCAGAACGACGGACTTCAAATCGTCCGTAAATGACCAGATAGTGGATAACAGCTGCTTCTCTAAGATCACTGTGGAAGTTGTGGTTTTTTTTATATTAAAACGGTTGTGTCATATTGAAAAACACAATTCTCGTAAGAGATAAATACAATAAAAACATCATTAAATGTATATAAAATGGATAAAGTAAAGGCGTGGATCACTCAAACTAAAAATCAAGAAATATTCTGTTATAGAAGAATACCTGGTGATCTGTTAATCAAGTTGATTTGGAGAGGGCGGCTAACACTTAACCTTTCAAATTTCCTGGTAAATCATTGGGGCACCACCGCGCTATTTTCATGGAATACTCATTCATTTGCATGTCATTTTTTTTTCTCGCTCTAACAGGGAAATGCAAAGTGTTATTTTTGTGTACAGCCTTGAACTGGATTCCAATCACGTATGTACCGTTAGAAGCTCATCCCTTGATGTTGTGTGTGCATAATGAGCCAAAAAAGTATCAATGAAATCCCAAAGCCTTTTTATTTATCACCAGTCGTTCGGTAAAAAAAAGCCTCTGTGTTGAACTGACTTTAAACTCCACGAGAGTGTTAAGAAACTTGTTCCAGACAGCTGGGTTGGGCCGGCAGGCTGACATCAAAGCACAGCTCAGAGACAACACAGAAGGGGAAGCTGGGTGGAAATAATAACTTAACACGAGCAAAAGCTTGAAAGTAAGGAAAAAAAAAGTGTGTGGAGAAAACATGAATAATAAATAGTAGAGAGAAGTCATGCAGATGAGAGCAAATAGAATCCTGGCGGTAAAGCAGACAATCCCATGTACATCACCGAACAACTGTTTTTATCAGTCGTGGCGTGCACACACACACACACACTCATTAGCAGGAAGCATAGAGCGACCGCGCCATGATGTGTTTGACTGTAATGAGGCAGAGTGTCGGATTTGAGAAGGAGAGCCTGCAAGCAACAGACAGGGAAGCAGAGCATGTCGAATCAGCCTGATGTGGGACAAAGTCATTATGTCACCAGTGTCTAATCTGGCGGGCGCAAAATGCACTTTTGGCATAACAGGGGTCAGTAGCAGATGGGTAGAGCCTGGAACAGAGGAATTAGCTGCTGGCCACACAGACACTGTGACTAAAAACCCTCATTTATTCCACTTCCTGGTCAGTCCTTCAGGCTCAAGTTCAGGAGGAATGACCTGCTCACTGGAGGGTTGGCTTGGAGGTATTGCATAAGTGTTAAAAAAAAGAAGCAACAGGAAACAACACGGCCTACAGCACCTTCACACTATTTTAAGACAAAGACAGAAAAGAGAAAACAACCCAAGGGCGGAGAAACACCAGGAAGGCTGTTCAGTTTTGTTCCCATTCCAGAGTCATTGTCATCATCCAATTTGGCTGCCATGCTTTTCCTTTTTTCTTGAGTGAAAATTAAGCTTTGAAGAGTAAGCATGTTTCATCAAACCACCCACAAGTAAATCAGGAAAAACTGACATCAGCACAACTGAAACATCTGATGCACACGAGTTATTATCTAGTGTGCACCGGTTGAGTGTCTGGTGTGGACTAGTTAGTATCTGGTGTGCACCAGTTAGTATCTAGCATGCAACGGTTAGTATCTGGTGTTGAGCAGTTATTATCTGGTATCTACCAATTAGTGCCTAGTGTGCACCAATTAGAATCTGGTGTGCACCAATTAGTATCTGGTGTGCACCAGTTATTATCTAACGCACACCAGTTAGTATCTGGTGTGCACCAATTAGTTTCTGGTGTGCACCAGTTATTATCTGATGTGCACTAACTATTATCTAGTGTGCACCAGTTGAGTGTCTGGTGTGGACTAGTTAGTATCTGGTGTGCACCAGTTAGTATCTAGCATGCAACGGTTAGTATCTGGTGTTGAGCAGTTATTATCTGGTATCTACCACATAGTGTCTAGTGTGCACCAATTAGAATCTGGTGTGCACCAAATAGTATCTGGTGTGCACCAGTTATTATCTAATGCACACCAGTTAGTATCTGGTGTGCACCAATTAGTTTCTGGTGTGCACCAGTTATTATCTGATGTGCACTAACTATTATCTAGTGTGCACCAGTTGAGTGTCTGGTGTGGACTAGTTAGTATCTGGTGTGCACCAGTTAGTATCTAGCATGCAACGATTAGTATCTGGTGTTGAGCAGTTATTATCTGGTATCTACCGATTGGTGTCTAGTGTGCACCAATTAGTGTCTAGTGTGCACCAATTAGAATCTGGTGTGCACCAATTAGTATCTGGTGTGCACCAGTTATTATCTAATGCACACCAGTTAGTTTCTGGTGTGCACCAGTTATTATCTGATGCGCACAAACTATTATCTAGTGTGCACCGGTTGAGTGTCTGGTGTGGACTAGTTAGTTTCTGGTGTGCACCAGTCAGAATATGGTGTGCACCAGTTAGCATCTGATGCACACCAGTTAATATCTAGCGTGCAATGGTTAGTATCTGGCGTGGAGCAATTACTATCTGGTGTTGACCAGTTAAAATCTGGTGTGCACCAATTAGTATCTGGTGCGTACCAGTTAGTATTTGGTATAGACTTTTTTGTATTTGGTGTCTACCAGTTAGAATCTGGTGTGCACCAGTTAGAATCTGGTGTGCACCAGTTCGTATTAAATTGATTTAAATTATTTACAGTTTTTCCCCCCAAAAAGTATTTTTTTAAGACAGTTTCAGCACTGTGACATGAGTTCATCAGAAAATTACCTCTAAATTTGGGAAAGAATTGTTGCTTTGAAGCAACCCCGCCCCCCTTTCCCGTTTGGAGAAGTTAGCTTTAGCTTATTTTCTGTCACAAATACATTTTTTTTCTCATTTTTTTGCTCCTCATTCACAAAGATTTGAATCAATAAATACTAAGAAATGCAACTTTAAGCTTAATATTGTTTATAAATGTCCTCTATTATGATAAAAATGCAACAAGAACCTGTTAAAAACACCAAAAAACAAGGAGTTGGTCTTTTAAAATGGGATGTAATGGAATGTAAGATTTTTCCAAGCAGGATTTCCATCTGTAACTGGATCCAGATGAAAATGAGGCGTGAAAAGGTGAGTCACGGGCAAAAACCTCCCGCACCACTGACCTGCATTAACCAGGGTTGTAATGAAAACTTAAGTCATCTCTGCTTTTCACAGGCAAATCAGCCGGTTGCGATGTGCATCCGCCCGAGTGAGCGCACACTGCCGTGTAAGACACACGGTGAATCCAGATGAGGCTTCATTACAGCATCAAAGCGAAGCATGATGCTTTAATGGACCAGCCATTACTAAAAAATCCACACGCAGGCGGCTGAGGAGATGAGAGATCACCTACAGAGGAGCTCTTTCTTCTATTACTGAGCTCATTTGATTGGTAAGGAAAAGAAAACAGCATTGTAGTTCACTCACTGCATTGCAATGCATTGCATGTCACGCCCAAACCACAATTCTGCTTCAATAATGTAAAGGACAGCTGTTTTCCTTCTCGTGCCGTAAGCAGGAGTTTTTTTTCCCCCTCTTTGATGATGAACATATTATAATGAAACTTATGGCAATGTTTATATAACTCTGACATGAAAACACATTTAATTTATGAAGATATTTTTACTTTCCCTGCATAAATATTAGTTTAATTTTTGTGTGAAGATCTACTTTAACATATGGAGCCCCTAAAAGACCATTGAAGTGAAACGAAAAAAGTTTCTTGTGCCCAACAGTTATTATCTATAGAGCCCCTAAAGGAACAGTGAAAAAAATAAATTAAAAAAAAGTTTCTGGCGTTCACCAGTTAGTATCTGGTGAGCACACATTAATATCTGGTTCGCAGCAATTAGTATCTGGTGTGGACCAGTTAGTATCTGGTACGCACCAGTTAACATCTGGTGTGCATCAGTCAGTGACTAGTGTGCACCAGTTAGTATATGGTGAGCACCAATTATTATCTTTTGCGAACTAGTTAGTATTTAGTGTGAACTTGTTAATATCTGGTTGGCATTAGTCAGCAGCTAGTGTGCACCAGTTAGTATCTAGTAAGAACCAGTTAGTATCTGGTATGCATCAGTTAGTATCTGGTGTAAACCATCAAACATCTAGTACGCACACGTTAGTATCTGATCCGGACTGTTCAGTATCTGGTGCGCACCAATTAGTATTTGGTGTAGACCAGTTAGTATCTGGTGCGCTACAATTAGTATTTGGTGTAGATCAGTTAGTATCTGGTGTAGATCAGTTAGTATCTGGGGCGCTACAATTACTATTTGGTGTAGATCAGTTAGTATCTGGGGCGCTACAATTAGTATTTGGTGTAGACCAGTTAGTATCTAGTGCACACCAATTTGTATCTGGTGTAGACCAGGTACTATCTGGTAAGCACTAATTATCATCTGCTGTAGACCAGTTAGTATCTGGTGCGCACCAATTAGTATCTAGTGTAGACCAGGTACTATCTGGTATGCACCAATTAGTATCTAGTGTAGACCAGGTACTATCTGGTATGCACCAATTAGTATCTGGTGTAGACCAGTTAGTATCTGGTGTGCACCAGTTAGTATCTGGTGTAGACCAGTTAGTATCTGGTGTGCACCAGTTAGTATCTGGTGCGCACCAATTAGTATCTGGTGTAGACCAGTTAGTATCTGGTGCGCACCAATCAGTATCTGGTGTAGACCAGGTACTATCTGGTAAGCACTAATTATCATCTGCTGTAGACCAGTTAGTATCTGGTGCGCACCAATTAGTATCTAGTGTAGACCAGGTACTATCTGGTATGCACCAATTAGTATCTGGTGTAGACCAGTTAGTATCTGGTGCGCACTAGACACATTCCAGGCTGTATTTGGTGCGTACCAGATATTAACTGGTCTGTATCTGCACTACTTAGTATCTGGTGCGCACCAGTTAGTGACCAGAAACTTTTTTTTTTTATTTCAATTTTTTGTTCTTCTATGTCCCTTCAGGGGCTCCATATTAACACAAAAAAAATCTACCAAAATTAAAATCTTTTCTAAAAGATATGGATTATGCACATCATAATTATGCAATTTCTTCATTAAACTTTAACTTCAGCTGCATTTAAAACAATGCTAACACAAAAATAGCAGGTTTAGGTTAATGAGCAACTTGTGACTGCTCTGAAGGATTTTAATTAGGACTGCTTCCACCGCTCTTTAGTTTAGAGGTTATCTGTTGTCTTCTGCTCCTTTCAGCAGCATTAATTAAAATAATTATCAACTATGGCTCTTTTGTGAAGTTCCCACCGAGCGGCTAATCACTGGCCAACGAGCACTGATAGGAATTGGGAAGGAAAAAGCATCGCTGTCAACATTTATAACTCAGAATATCACAGTTGTTTGAAATTCTCTAATTAATTGTTAGGTAATCTATTTTGGTACATTGAGTTACTGTTTTTGTGACCTTATTTTTTACAGAAAGTAATTTTAAAATCTGTTTAAAGCATGATATGTTTGTGTCCAAGAGTTCACTTAAGTAAAGTATATTAAAAAACTGCAGAATTTTGAGAGATGCAACCATTTTAAAATTAAATTTAAATGGTGTTTACTGCCTTTTAGAGGTAGATAGATACATTAGAATGACTTTTCTGAAGTTCTAAGTCAAAAATCTGGTTCTATCAAGACTTCAAATGTGTGCAGATGTTCCTTCTTCTCTGGGGAACTCCAAAATCTGCTCGAGTCCCTCAGATCACTTTGTTGAACTGCGGCGCCACGCCCCTCCACGATGAAAGCCCGCATCAAAACAGTCAGCTTTCCCTCCTCAGCTCTGAAAAAAATGGAATTCGACACACCCCAAAAACATGAGAGAAATTGTTACATAATGCCGAACACAGAGCTGCAGATCTAACAGCAGGGGAGGAGAAGTTCTCTCCATCGACCCTCATTCTGCATTCACTTTAGAAGAAAAAAAGAAAAAAAATCATGGAGGAATAACTTTCTCATCTTCTCCATCAAAGCTCACTCAGTCAGTCACCTCACATCTCCCTCCATGCCCCGACTCTAATCGCTCTTGATTGGCTAATCACCGAAAATGACTTTTAATGTGATCCTGGTATGTGGCCGTTGTGAATACCTTTGAAATGACGAGCAGCAGTCGAGGGCCTTTCTGTGCCTCCTTGATTTGAAGTGGCTGTGCCCAGTCACTCATATGGATGCGATTTTGAACGCTAATGAGACCAAACAGTTTTCTTAATCCAAATTCTATATATATATTTAACCTTTGACAGGAATCACGTTGTACCGCCACATAAAAAGAGCAACTCTTCTCACATTTAGCATGTTTGGGTGTGCAGTTATTGAAATTATCCTTTGCATTTTTAATCTTTTTTTTCTATTTTGCACGATAACCCCCAATTTAGCTTGTGACCTTCTAGAATTGCCCGTTTTTTTAAGTTTCTCTGGCACTTAGTGGAGCATTTTCCTGACTTTGCCCCAGCTTTCCACGCCTGTATGAATGGCAGCGATTCAGTTGGTTGGTCTTCCAATGTCTTCAGTTAACAGCAAATTGGAAAGAGAAACTTTTTTTTTTTTTTTAAAGGGATTAAACATTCAAAAGATAAATCCTTGTGGCTTTAATGAAACTCACAAAGGGACAGAAGGCTCTGCAAGGAACAGAAGCAGCTTCCTTCCTGGAGCCAAACAAACTGAGATCCAACGGGAAGCATCAGAGCAGAGGGAACTGATAAGGGAACAGACAGAAAATGACACAGACATTGGAAAAGATGACACATTTACAAATGTTTTCTCTCGTGAAGCTACTTTTTTTCCTCGTTTGCTCTGTTTGTTGCTTTTTAGTGATTCTAAAATAGTTTACTGATTTTTATCCATAAAAAAGTGATTTTTTTTAAAGACAGTTTCTGTAAAGTGACAGGAGTTCATTAGGAAATTACCTCTAAGTTTAAGGACAAATATCCTTGCTGTGGAGCAACCCCGCCCCCTTCCCCTTCCTATTTGGAGAAGTCAGTTATATCTGGAATGCACCAGTTAGTATCTAGTGTGCAAAGGTTAGTATCTGGTGCGGAATAGTTAGTATCTGGTCCGGACCAGTCAGAATTTGGTACGCACCAGTTAGTATCTGGTGCACACCAGTTGGTATCTAGTGTGCACTGGTAGAGTATCTTGTGTGGACTAGTTAGTATCTCGTGTGCACCAGTTATTATTTAATGCACACCAGTTAGTTTCTGGTGTGTACCAGTCAGAATATGGTGTGCACCAGTTACTAACTGGTATCAGTTGGTATCTAGTGTGCACCGTTTAGTATCTTGTGTGCACCAGTTAGTATCTGATGCACACCAATTATTATCTAGTGAGCACTGGTAGAGTATCTTGTGTGGACTAGTTAGTATCTCGTGTGCACCAGTTATTATCTAATGCACACCAGTTAGTTTCTGGTGTGCACCAGTCAGAATATGGTGTGCACCAGTTAGCATCTGATGCACACCAGTTAGTATCTAGCGTGCAACGGTTAGTATCTGGTGTGGACCAATTACTATCTGGTGTTGACCAGTTATTATCTGGTGCATGCCAGTTAGAATTTGGTGCAGAGTAGTTAGTATCTGGTGTATAAAAGTTATAATCTGGTGTGCACCAGTTAGTATCCGATGCACACCAGTTATTATCTAGTGAGCACTGGTTGAGTATCTTGTGTGGACTAGTTAGTATCTGGTGTGCACCAGTTACTATCTAATGCACGCCAGTTAGTATCTGGTGTGAACCAGTTGGTTTCTGGTGTGCACCAGTTAGTATCTGATACGCACGAGTTATTATCTAGCATGCACCGGTTGAGTGTCTGGTGTGGACTTGTTAGTATCTAATGTGTACCAGTCAGAATATGGTGTGCACCAGTTAGCATCTGATGCACACCAGTTAGTATGTAGCGTGCAACAGTTAGTATCTGGTGTTGACCAGTTATTATCTGGTGTCTACCAATTAGAATCGAGTGTGCACCAATTAGTATCTGGTGCGTACCAGTTAGTATTTGGTATAGACTTTTTTGTATCTGATGTCTACCAGTCAGAATATGGTGTGCGCCAGTTAGCATTTGGTGCGCACCAGTTAGTGTCCAGCGTGCAACGGTTAGTATCTGGTGTGGACCAATTAGTATTATAATGATTAAATTTATTTACAGTTTTTTTTTTCAGCCCAAAACTTATTTACAGTTTTTTTTTTCAGCCCAAAAAGTATTTTTTAATGACAGTTTCTGCACTGTGACATGAGTTCATCAGAAAACTACCTCCAAATTTGGGTAAAGAATCGTTGGTTTGAAGCAACCCCGCCCCCCTTCCCATTTGGAGAAGTTAGCTTCAGCTTATTTTCTGTCACAAATGCATTTTTTTTCCCTTTTTTTGCTCCTCATTCACAAAGATTTGAATAAATAAATACTCAGAAATGCAACTTTAAGCTTAATATTGTTTATAAATGTCCTCTATTGTAATAAAAATGCAACAAGAAGCTGTTAAAAACATCAAAAACAAGGAGGTGGTCTTTAAAGAAGAAGAAACAAAGACACAAAATAAAAGGACTGTTTCAAATATTTGGTTTTCTGCTAATGTTTTTGATTTGTGCAAAAAAAAAAAAATCAAATGTTTGAGAAAAATGAGAGAAAAACAGATCATTTAGAGACCATAATTTGATTAACTCCTGAAAAAGCAAACCAAAAAATAAAGTCAACAAACCAATTTACTCAAAACGATGATCATTTGAATCTGAGCATCAAATTGTTTTTCTTCTGAGATCCAGATTTGGGTTTTCTCTTTCAAATTATTTTTGCAGCAAAGTAATCTTGAGGCTTTTGCTGCTATTTGTGCACCTTACCAATCTAAACTGGAAGAAAAATGACGTGAAATCCTTTATTTCGACCAAACTATGATCTGATTTTTTAAAATCTTCCTGACAATCATTTGTTAATTGAGTTTTTAGTTTAATAATGTGCAGATAATATATTTTTTCTTAGGCTGTCAAGGGTGTATCAGGCCCATCAGATAGTTTATGAACCAAAATAAGTTTGACACCCCTGCTTTAAAGGAATATACCCTGGAAAGTGTTTGTCTCCCCCTTCTGGCAGGGAATATAATGCACGGTGGTGGCAAAGCCTGAGTCAAGGGAAACCCACACTCTTTCCCCAAGAAAGTTTGCATGCCTGAAGCATTCAGCAGCTGCCAAGTGATTGCAAGTGCAATACATCCTTGAGAGGTCATCAGCCCGCCGCAGTGCTGACATTAAAACAGACAAGCTTGAACCTGCAGAGGAAACCTCAAAGACCAAATGCAATCCGAAAACTAGACTTATGCTTGATTTCTATTCAGTCATTTCTGTAATTTGAGTGACTTTTTCCTTGAGAATGAGTATTAATAATTTTCTCAGAATGCTGCCAGCCTGGTCCTGTTGTGATACACGAATGGCATTCCGCCAAATTAATTATCTGATTCATTTCCAGTTCCATCTTCGCCGCTGTCATGATATGCAAGAGGAACATTCTGCGGGAAAACTCCAACGCAGCAGTAAAAACACAGATGCAAACACTTAAAGGTGACAGGAGCAGCAGTAAACAGATGGTCTTTTTTTTTCTTTAGAATGAGAAGAATTACACCAAATTGAGGTTCACATCATTTGTTTGGATTGAGTCCATTTATTTAAGACTAAAAGGCTGAGTCTTGTCTAATTCCTCGCAGTCATTTGTTTTAGTCTGTTGCAGAATGCATTTCATTCTAACATATTTGGAAGAGTGATTGATGGAGGGAGAGAGTGGTGGAGAGATAGAGGGAGAGGGGGGGGGGGGGGGTGTTTAAGCCCATCCGGAGGAAGAAGCCAAGAAGAAGAAGAAGAAGAAGAAGCTTCGACAATTACACTTGCCAAAGCGGTTCCGTTTAGCCGGCAGGCTAATATTTAGAGGACTGTGACTGTCTCGCGCGCTCTCGGAGCTGCGGCGGCTCGCGCGTCCCGTTCCGTTCCGTCCGCGCGCGCTGTCGGCCAGGCGCCTGGAGACCCCTGGATTCTCCTGAACTGAAGTTGTTTGGACCGGTTCTTTTTTTTTCTCTCTCTTTTCGGCGCCTTCATAGCAGCGGATTTACAAAGCCTGCAATCCCCCCCCCTCCTCCTCCTCCTGATCCACGGAACCGCAATGAAATCCAGCACCATGGACAGCGACTGATGCTTCCAGAACCCTGGACAGAGATTTAACGAGGTAAGACCGGAGAGTTTAGCAGCTTTTCCGCCCATTTATGATGAAAAGGAAAGAGATGGAGGGAAAGAAAATCACTCTGCACTATGTGAAGACTTATTTTAGCGCCAAATCCAACATTTCTCCATATAGTTTCATTTTATCCCCCATTGACTTATTATTGTCAGTTTAGTGTTTTAACAGAATATTGCTGAAAATCTCTAATTTTATTATTTTTTTAATCACAAACTTCAGTTTATTTTCAAAGCTAAAAAAAAAAAAAAATTGGCGCAACCGTGAGCTCGTGCGCGGAAATCACCCCACCACCACTGCCGCGCGCGCACACAATCACTCCACATGGCCGTCTGTAATCCTCGCGTCACCTCCTCATCATATTTCAGAGGGACTCTCTCGGTAATGAGCGGCGCTCCTCCCTTTTAGTCTGCTCGTTTCATTCCTGGCTATTAATTTATAAGGTGTTAGCTGTCAGGTTCACCTCCCTATGAGTTTTTCCCGCACCTGTCACCTTTTAAACCGGGTTAATCTGAAAGGTTAATACGCGGGAATAACAGCTGCAAACCCTGTGGAGCAACCAGGACATCTTTTTATTCCTGTTGTTTGGAAGAAAATGTTTCCTCTTCAGATCTTAACCCCTAAATCAGGGATGTCAAACTCAAGCGCACAAGGGGAGAAAACCTAAAAACACCTTAAGGATAAAAAAATATGTTATTGAACACTTGAAAACTTCATTAAAAAAAAAAAAAACTGGATCTTTTTAACATAATGATGAACTAGATATATAGCAAACCTGCGATAGTGCTAGTGTGAATGCTGTAAGCTGAATTTGAAGGTGCTGATAGCTGAATAGCTAAAAATGCTGAAGCTGAAAACGCTGAAGAAAATAGCTAAGGGCGCTGAAGCTGAAATCACTGAAACTGATAGCGAAAAACGCTAAATTTGTTAACTGAAAACGCTGAAGTTGATAGCTACAAAAAACATTGAAATTGATAGCTGAAAATGCTGAAGCTGACAGCTAAAATATTAGTTAAAGACCAAATTAGCCTTAAAAATAAGCTAGCATGTAGCTGAAAACAAAGCTAAACTCCAAAACAGTCTAAAAAACCTTATTAGTCCAAGAAGCTAGCAGAATGCTAGCATTACCTGCAATAATGCTAGTGTGAATGTTGTAAGCTGAATTCTAAGATGCTAGTGCTGTTAGCTGAAGATGCTGAAATTAATAGCTTAAAGCACTGAAGCTGAAATCACTGAAGGTAATAGCTGAAATAACTCAAAGTTATAGCGGAAAACGCTGAAGTTGATAGCTAAAAACATTGAAATTGATAGCTGAAAATGCTAAAGCTGTTAGCCAGCTAAAATATTAGTTAAAAACCAAATCAGCCTAAACAAAATAAATAAATAAGTTAGCTAGCTAAAACCGCTAGCATGTAGCTGAAAAAATAGTTAAACTTCAAAATATCCTAATAAAATGAAAAAGGCCTAAATTATCAGCAAGCATGTAGCAGAAATATTAGCTAAACTCCAAAATAGCCTAAAAAAGTCTTAATAAATGCCAAAGTAGTCCAAAAAACTAGCAAAATCTCGATATTTTAAACTTTAAAACCGTGACTTTTTTACATAATTATGAACACTAAAAATGTATGAGTATTCTTCCTAATTAAATCAACTTAAACCCAAATCAATTTTAATAGTTTACTCTCCATAGAAATATATTCTGTCCAAATTATACAACTTATAAATGAGCGCAAGATAACATCGTAAAAATAAAATAAAATGATCTGGAGGACCAGATCTGGCCCCGAGGTCTTGACTTTGACAAATAAATTAACAGATAAAACTTTGTTTTATATGTGATTATTATGCAGTCAGTCAGATTTGTATACGTTCTATAATCTGTGCTGCTCGTTAGCTGTTGCTCAGAATAATTGTCTAATTCCAAGTCTGGTCCTCTTGCCTTATATTTGCTCAGCTGTCACACTCGAGATCTTTTTTTTATTATTATTATTTTGAGAATTAATTCTCCAAATCCAAAGGTCGAAAAACGCCTCCAAATAAGAAGAAGAAGAAGTGACCCTCTGGGATTCACGTTTTAGACACAAACATGTGAAACC
The DNA here is from genome assembly GCF_002922805.2 of Oryzias melastigma. Lineage (NCBI taxonomy): Eukaryota > Metazoa > Chordata > Actinopteri > Beloniformes > Adrianichthyidae > Oryzias > Oryzias melastigma. The sequence goes on along the minus strand of NC_050535.1, from coordinate 5,137,905 downwards.
ACACAGATTTTAATGAAGGATTTTGGTTAATATTTGATGGCTCTCGGCCTGGCATTAAGTGTGTCTGATATGTTGGCTTAGACTCTGAGTGACAAGAATTAAGCGGGAGCAAGAACTGTGAATCATATAGTAGAGATTTTGCTACAGGGCTCTAATCCCTTGTCCTTGAACCAAAAAGGAAGCGCATATTGATATGCCAGTTCTGCCTCTGGGCTATTAAGCTCTGGGCGCTACTGTATAGAAACTGCCGCTCTATATCACTGGGATGATGAACTAAATGCAAATTAATCTTTCATGCTCAATTTATTATCCAATAAACAGGACGTGGATTTGAATATGAATGGTGGCCTGACAAAAGGGCAGGCCCTCCATCAGCCTTTCTTTACCCGTCTTTTCCCATTGATCCCAGCTAGCAAGGCCAGCAGGGGCCATAAGGTTTAAAGTGGGCAGAAAATGTGGGCCCCGGTTGGGTTTGTCCGCAGCTTCTGTGTTTTCCCACATTGACTTAAGTGGGCGTTCAGTGGGTTAGCTTGCTACGCTAGCCAGCTGCCCAATGGACAGTGTAGCATGCTAGCGAGCTCTGCTGTAGAAAGTTAGCAAACTCCACTGTAGCATGCTAGCAAGCTCCACTATAGCATCCTAGCAAAATCCACTGTAGCATGCTAGCAAACTATATAGCATGTTAGCAAGCTCCTCTACCGCAAGCTAGCTAGCTCTGCTTTATCAAGCTAGCGAGGTCTGGGGTGGCGAGCTAGTTAACTCCTCTGTAGCATGCTAGCAAGCTTCACTGTAGTATGCTAGCAAGCTCCCATGAAACAAACACCATTGCAACATGCTAGCAAACTCTACTGTAGCATGCTAGCGAGCTCGGCTGTACCAAGCTAGTGCTCCTCTGTAGCATTGCCTAATCGCCTCTGTATCGAGGTAGTGACGCCACTGTAGCATTTTAGCAAGAGCTTCTATAGCATGCTAGAGCTCCACTGTTGCATGCTAGCGAGCTTCTCGACAGCCAGCTAGCGAGCTCCTCTGAAGCATCCTATTGAGCTCCTCTGTATCGTGGTAGTGAGCGCTACTGTAGCATGCTAGCAAGCTCCTCTACAGCAAGCTAGTGAGCTCTGCTTTATTGATCTAGTGAGGTCTGATGTAGCATGCCAGTAACCTCCGCTGTAGCGAGCTAGTGAACTCCGCTTTAGCGGGCTAGTAAGCTCCACTATCGAATGCTAACGAGCTCAGCTATAGCAAGCTAGTGCGATCCTCTGTAGCATTCCCTTGAGCTTCTCTGTATCGAGATAGTGAGCGCCACTGTAGCATGCTAGCAAGCTTCTCTACAGCAAGCTAGCGAAATCTGCTTTATCAAGCTAGCGAGCCCCTCTGAAGCCTCCTATTGAGCTCCGCTGTAGCGAGCGAGTGAGCTCCATTGTCGCATGCTAGCAAGCTCAGCTGTAGCAAGCTAGCAAGCTATGGTTTATTGATCTAGCGAGCTCCTCTGTAGCAAGCTAGTATGCTCTTACGTATTGAGTAAACAATCTCAGCTGTATTGAGTTAGCGAGCTCTGCTGTCTACCAGGCGGCTGGCTAGCATAGCTAGCCTACCCGCTGAGTGTCCACTTACGCCAGCCTGGGCAAAGACAGGCAGGGCCACCATGGAAACTGTGGACTAACCCATTTGGGGCCCACATTTTCTCCCCACTTGTACTGAGTCCACTTGGCGTTGCTGGCTGGGATAGAAGTGATGATGTCAGGTTTTTTTTTTTTGGTATATAACAGTTTAACGCTTGTTTGCCACCCAGAGGGTTCGGTGGTGTGGTGTCTGAAACTCATTGAGAAACAGCATTTAGCCTTAGGGGATGCACTCGTAAGCGTGTGTTGGTATCCTGGACCAAGCAGACCGACTGTTGGGCTTTTTACATGACACAGAATCTCTTCATGAGTGTGCACTTTTCCATGGATTATGACCAGAATTCTGTTCTTTGAGTTGTAAATGCAATTAAATCAATACAAATACAAAACCACTCGGCATCCTCTCCCCTCGCTCCCCTTTTCAATCATCCCAGGCCGGCTGAAAGCCCCTCCCCCACTCGCCCTCCTGCCGCACAGTCAATTTGAATGATCAACGGAAGACAGCCTGGGAGGCTGCGCCTGTCAGAGGGAATATTAGGCCACAATGAGCCGCCCCAATAAAAATCTGCACGTCTGTAACGGTCACTCGTCCCCCCCCCGTGTTTCCATAGCTCCCTTTTGGCACAGCGAGGAACTGGAGAAATGAGAGTGTTCTGTCTTGCTGTGCTAGGCTCTACTGGCCAAGGCTGTGGCTGTACTACCCTGAGCTGCGTGTTTGTGTGCTCGTCATTAGCTGAAACACAGCTGCGGTTGCATCTGATGCAGCACTCAGCTCATCACATTGGTTTTCACTCACCGTTTTTTTATTTTTTTTCCTTCCCTTTTCGGAACCACTGCGCTCCGGAGGGTTACAATATCACTGACATAATGGCATCGACTCAGATCGATAGCCAAATGGGGCAGTGAATCAATGGCGACCATCCTGTACAAAAATGTGGTCAGAGGGAGAGCAAATCGGCAGCCATCTCATGTTTAACCTTGGAAATTTGTTGCTTTTTAATTATGAATGAAAAATTGTGGAACTTATTTATGCATTATTGATTACGGCATCATCTATGCTAATTGAGAGTTTCAAAAACACTGTCTCACCCTCTGATCACCTTCATATTATTAGTCTCCAACAACCGCTTTGAGGCACTATCTTCCACCAACCAGCGGTTTCTGAAATCAAGTAAGGCGTAGTGCTCACACATTCAATTAATGGTTTGTTTTCCCCGGAGGAAGAAACCCAGAATTCATTGGCTTTTTAAGTGTTAAACGTGTTTTTTTAAGCCTAAAGTGCTTTCGCAATCAAACTGAGATTTTATATGCAACAAGTCAGCGGCAAAAAGTATTTATGCTCTTTTATCTTAGATGAAACAACTCCTGCCGTGATAGAAAAATGAAAAATCTGTTAAATTATCCAACTGAAATGTGTTGTATTCTGCATCCAAAGGAAAACTTGCATTAAAAAAAAATGTTTTTTTCTGGTTCCGGAAAAAAAACGGAGTTCTAACCATGTTCTAAACTCTCACATTTATTTTATTTGTGTTATCTGACTTATTTTAATAGTTTTTCTTTAAAAATCAGCATACATTCCTATGAGACTTGCTTTACATTAATGACTCTTTCAATGGAAAATAGTCTGCATACATAAATATTTTTGTTGATGTTTGATACTTGATTTATATTGTTTTTTTTTTCTACTGAAAAATAATCTCCACATTTTGTCTGAATTTTGATAATACATCTGCTTATGCTATGACGAAGTCTGAAATAGTGTTAAATCTACTTATTCAGTCATGTGATTTATTGTTACTTGAGGATTCTTAATAACCTGAATCTGTGCTGGAAATATATAAATATCTGATCTTAAGTTACATAACGGATAATGATAATACACGTAAAGCAGGGCTGTCAAACTCAATCCAACCAAAATCCAAAACACACCTTAGAATTAACATTTATTGAACACTCTAAAATTACATTTTTAAAGTTTAAAAATGTAACTTTTGAACATAATTATGAACTTGATATATAGCATTACCTGTGATAATGCTAGTGTGAATGATGTAAGTTGAATTTGGCCGCTGAAGATGCTAATGCTGATAGTTGAAGATGCTGAAATTGATAGCTAAAAATGCTGAAGCTAATAGACAGCTAAAAAATTTAGCTAAATGCTAAATTAGCACAAAAAAAGCCAAAATTAGCCAGAACAGCTAACGTGTAAAAATTTGCCAAACTCCAAAAACAGCCTAAATTCATCAAAACAGCTAGCATGTAGCTGGAAAATTAGCTAAACTCCAAAAAAGCTGTACTCCAAAGTAGCCTAAAATTCCTTAGTAAACTAAATTAGTCAAAAATGTCAGCATGTTGCTAAAATAGAAGCTAAATTCTAAATTATCAAAAAAAAAAAAACTTCAGTAGAGAACAAATTAGCTGAAAACATCAGGATTTAGCTAAAGTATTGGCTAAACTCTAAATTAGCCTAAAATTCATCAGTAAACTAATTAGTGAAAAGTGTTAGCCTGTTGCTAAAATAGAAGCTAAACTCTAAATTAGCCTAAAATTCATCAGTAAACTAATTAGTGAAAGTGTTAGCCTGATGCTAAAATAGAAGCTAAACTCTAAATTAGCCTAAAACCCCCAGTGGACAACAAACTACCAAAAAATGTTAGCATGTTGCTAAAAGAAAAGCTAATCTCTAAATTAGCCTAAAAACCTAAGATGATAACAAATTAGCAAAAAATGTTAGCATACATTGCTAAAATACTAGCTAAACTCCAAATAAGCATAAAAAAACTAATTAGAAGCCAAATTAGCCTAAAAAGGCTAACTTGTTGCTTTGTTACTAGCAAACACATTAGCCTAAAATTCCTTAGTAAACTAAATTAGTCAAAAATATTAGCATGTTGCTAAAATAGAAGCTAGACTCTATATTCTTAAAAAAAAAATAAAACTACAGTAGATAACAAATTAGCTGAAAACATCAGGATTTGGCTAAAATATTGTCTAAACTACAAATTATCTTAAAATTCCTCTGTAAACTATAGTGAAAGTGTTAGCGTGTTGCTAAAATAGAAGCTAAACTCTAAATTTGCCTAAAAACCTAAGAAGATAACAAATTAGCAAAAAATGTTAGCATACATTGCTAAAATACTAGCTAAACTCCAAATAAGCATAAAAGAAACTAATTAGAAGCCAAATTAGCCTAAAAAGGCTAACTTGTTGCTTTGTTACTAGCAAACAAATTGGCCTAAAATTCCTCAGTAAACTATTCAGTCAGAAATATTAGCATGTTTCTAAAATAGAAGCTAGATTTTAAATTATCAAAAAAAAAAAAATACTACAGTAGAAAACAAATTAGCTGAAAACATTTTTAATCTAACCTAAAATGGAAAAGTAACTTGGTGCTGTTCTTCCTGCAGAGAGGAAAATTGCTCTGAATAAAAAAGGAGGTGTTTATCTTGCGTCTATACCTCCATAAGACTCAATCTATGATTAGATCATGCAAAAAAAAAAAGGTTCCATAAATGGCTGCTTCCCTGTTGGAGACCAATTTGTGAAATGTTGGACGTTTGGAAGTCAAAGATGAAAATCTACAACTCAGTCAAAAATAAATAAATAATAAAAACCACACACGTATGGAGGAGGTGCAGACAGACGTTCTCGTCTAAGAAGCAGCAGAATTGTCACAGATGTCACAACATGCACCAGCACAGAAGTGCACGCCTATACATTCCTTACAGCCGCCCACGTCCTCCACCCGCAAACAAAGTGGTCGAAAAAAAAAAAAAACCTGCACACTGAAATACTGGAGCCACTGCAGCCCTCCAGACATGCAGTTATCGGGGATCCAGAAGTGATGGCAAATCAATCAGCTCAAGTGGAGCTTCTTGGCGGAGGGAGTCTTGTCTCTCCTGGATTCATGCTCAAACAGACCAATCAGGGATCAGTGCATGCACGCACATATTTATCTGTCAGTTAATTTATGGTTAAATAAAAAATCCATACGATCGAGGCAAGTAAAGGTGCCGCAAAGTGGTAAAGTGAAGGCAAATGCGATAAATAATCAGTACCTTCTCTGGGAGGTGAAGCTGGTGGGAGTCGTGTGGCGTGCAGCTGCATAATTTCACAAAATCAGGATGATTATGCCACCGAAACTACAGTTTGCAGCCTTTCAGTTAACTGTAATACAACTGACCTCACAGAACGAACTATTAAAAGTTTGATTTCATCAGGATTGAATCTATTTAATCCAAAGACGAGGCTTCGGGCTTCACTTGGGCCGCCGCTCTGTGCTTTCATTCCAACCTGCGTTGTTGCACAGCTTGAGAGCGGCGGTGCGGCGTGAAAGGAAACAGATCCGTTGCATCTCTGTGTCAACCTCATATTTAATTCATGCACTTTATTGTTGCTCTGCAGCTGTGTGCATGCTTTCCCCGGCGAAAGTTGAGTCGCACACGGAGGCGAACGGAACAAGGTAATGTTCTGTAGCCGCGGGCTCTGGAGGATTTGAGGGTCCATAAACATTAATATGCCATATTACCCTCATAGAGGCTGTTTTCTTTTGTGATGACTTGGAGTCCCGTTCGTTACTCCTTTTGACTCCTGCAGGAAGCAGCTTAAATGTCTGGACCGTCAGCATAGCAAGCACTTTAATCTTCCAGCTAACGCTGCTAATGCAGTTTTGTTCATGCGAGCTCCCATGCATGGAGAGCCGTCACGCTTCTTTTTCAGGTCTCCTGACAGGAAATTAGCACCACGGCATGCTGTGTTGCTGTCGGAGCACCTATATTCCTGCTAAACGTTGGACGTTTTGGGAGATAATTCCAAAAAAGGCGTCTGCTCAACGGAGGGTTTAATGTGTGTCACACTTTTGCACGGCGACAGCAACTGTTTGGGTCTCGCTGAGCGAGTTGGAAGCAGATTTCCGCTTGTTGTCAGCTAACAGCTTCTGATTTGGAGAACCATAAATCACTCCTTGCAATGTTTAATTTCACACTGCTAAGGGCAATGCAAATCTCTACAGTGTTTAACACTAAAACACATTATGCTTGTCAGGTTTTTTTTTCTTTTTCTGAGCACTCAGGAGCTCTGCAGGCTGGAATTCTGGGAACAAAAAAAAAAAAAAAACATGTTGAAAATGAAAGTGTTAAATCCCCTATGACTATTTTTTTAAACATTCCCAGTATTGTTTTAATGATGATTATGATGTTTTTAACCAAAATCCCACAACCTAAATTCCATAAAAAGTCATTTTTCATTAAGTCTCTGTTTCCGAAATCTCCTCTGAGGGGGCGTGGCTTTTGGAGCTGAGCAGCTCCGCCCCTGATCCCCCGTGTGATTGTGATAGCTCTGTAGTTGTGTCCAAAATCCCTCCCTATCTTCTAACTACTAAAAAAACTAGATTATATAGTGCACTGGATTTTAAACTCGATGTTCACTACTTTTTTTTTCATTTTTCCAAAAACCGGATATGACGTCGCTGATTTCACAAAGTCGAAATCGAACATTTCATGACGTTTATTGATGATTCTATTGAGTTTTGGTGGTAAAAATGTGGATGGTTTATTAAAAAATACATTTAAACACGTTTTATGGTTCGAAATTGTTCGACCGCAATGCATTGTGGGCTATATTTGCTAATCTATAGAGCATCGATGCACGCTAGTTTTTCACAAAGACTTCTGGGAAATTTCTAGTGCACTTTATTTTGGATTATAGATTCAGACAGCACTAGAAAATGGTGAAGTAGGGGAGGAGTTTAGTCTTTCTAGCGGACATTTTCACTGCTACTACATAAATACAACAAGTATTGCCCAGCCGTGTGGTTTTGACGATTTAAAAATGCAAAAACAAAATAATTTCTTATTAAATTTGTTCTTTTTCATCAGTAAAATGTCGCACATACATGTTAAAAACAGGATTTTTATAGGAGGAGGACTTTAAAACACTAACTGATGCATGGTTCAGTGAGTCTGGAGCCAACATGAGAAGAAAAAATTAAAATAAAAAATCTATAATTCTGGGTATTTTTTTTTTCCACGACTGCTGAAGTGATCAAAAGCGTGTTTGCAGGCATGGCGGCGTAGCTCAGCTGGCTCTTTGCTCTAAGCCCCACCGCTCCACGATTCATCTGAACGCCGCCTTCACCTGCTGTCACAGAGCTCCGCCGTCGCCGCTCATCTCTCTGCAAGGCCGTCCTGTTCTCCATAAAGCCCCTCCCATTTTATCCATTCCTGCACTCACATGTCTGGAGTCTGTTATCAAGCATTATGCAACACATAGTTTTACTTAAGCTTGTGTTTCTCACCCCATTAAGCTAATATATATATATATTTTTTTTTCTTTTCGTGACTAGAAGTTTAAAGAAAATCTGCCAGGATACTAAATTTTCCATCAGCATTTTCTATAATAATCGGATAAACCGCCTCCTCTGCATCAGGATTGACAAACTTTTTAGTCCTTTTTTAATCATTGTGTTGTTCTGAGCTGTCACACAGACGCTGGCGGCAGCTGTGACAGCTCAGTTCAGGTCCCCAGGCTGGCAAGCTTCTGTGGAACTCGGTCTCTGACCTGCTGGTTAAGAGGCGACATATCATTTAGAGAACCAGCTGATGTGGAAATTAGCCAGACACATTTTGTTGTTGTCAGGTTGGAATTTGTGTGTCTGAATAGATGCAATTACAAGTTGTTAGACTGTAACAACATGCTGGTCACTATTTCTGCTGTGGTCCAACTCAGGGGTGAACGTACCGTTACACTAAAGTAGGTGATCGTCTGGAGCTCGGAAAAAGTCTAAAAGACAAAAAAAAAAGAAAAGATAAAGACTATAATTTTCTGTAGTAGAAGTCAAAAACGTTAAAAAGTGACGTGTCTTTAACCAAATGTCAATATGTGACCATTGGGGGATGACCATGTGTTGTCAGAACCAGTATCTACAGTCATATTCGTGTGAATTCTTTGTTAAGCGTTCACACTATAGTGATCCTGTTCCTCTTGATCCGTAAAATCAGAATTCAGGAATTTCTTCAGGAATCTTGGTATCAAAACGTTCAGCTCGTTGATGACATGTTTGCTTGTACTGTACTTGTACTTTTACGGTTTTTAAGATTTTACACAATTTATGCGATTTTTCAGCCCTATTGAAAATGAACAGGATTTTGTTTTTTTAATATATGAAATTAAAAACATTCAGCATGTTCAGGATGTTCGTGTAAGCATTGTGCTAGCTTTTTTGGCTAACATGGCATGTACTGAAGTTTTTTGGGGCTAATTCCGATTTAAGCTAATATTTTAGCAACATTTTAGCTTTTTTTTGTTGATAATTTGTCTTCTACTAAGGTTTTTTGGACTAATTCTGAATACTATTTTAGCATTATGCTAGCTTTTTTGGCTAACATGGCATTTATTAACGTTTTATGGGCTAATTCTGAATTAAGCTAATACTTTAGCAATATTTTTACTTTTTTTGGCTAATTTGTCTTCTACTAAGGTTTTTTGGACAAATTCTGAGTTAAGCTACTATTTTAGCAACATGCTAGCTTTTTTGGCTAACATGGCATCTATTGAGGTTTTGTGGGCTAATTCTGAATTTAGCTAATACTTTTAATACTTTTAATACTTTTAATTTTTACTTTTTTTGGCTGATTTGTCTTCTACTGTGTTTTTTTTTTTTTTTTGCTAATTATCCATCCATCCATCCATCCATCTTCTTGACCGCTTCTTCCCTTTCGGGGTCGCGGGGTGCCGGAGCCTATCCCGGCTACTGATGGGCGAAGGTGGGGTACACCCTGGACAGGTTGCCAGTCCGCCGCAGGGCCCCAATCACACACACATCCACTCTCACATTCACACCTAGGGACAATTTAGAGTCACCAATTAACCCATGAAGCATGTTTTTGGACGGTGGGAGGAAGCCGGAGTCCCCGGCGAAAACCCACGCATGCACGGGGAGAACATGCAAACTCCACACAGAAAGGTCCCAGCCGGGATTCGAACCGGGGCCTTCTCGCTGTGAGGCAAGAGCGCTAACCACTTGCGCCACCGTGCAGCCCTTTTGCTAATTATGAGTTAAGCTAATATTTTAGCAACATTTTAGCTTTTTTTTTGGCTAATTTGTCTTCTATGTTTTTTTGGCTAATTATGAGTTAAGCTAATATTTTAGCAACATGCTAGCTTTTTTGGCTAACATGGGATCTACTTAAGTTTTTTGGGGGCTAATATCGAATTAAGCTAATACTTTAGCAATATTTTAGCTTTTTTTGGCTAATTTGTCTTCTACTATGTTTTTTTTGGCTAATTCTGAGTTAAGCTAATATTTTAGCAACATTTTAGTTTTTTTGTTGCTAATTTGTCTTCTAACAAGGTTTTTGGGGCTATTTCTGAGTACTATTTTAGCATTGTGCCAGGTTTTTTGGCTAACATGGCATCTATTGACGTTTTTATGGGCTAATTCTGAATTAAGCTAATACTTTAGCAACATTTTAACTTTTTTAGCTAATTTTGAGTTAAGCTAATATTTTCGCAATGTGCCAGCTTTTTTGGCTAATTTGGCATCTAATAAGGCTTTTTGGGCTAATTCTAAGTTAAGCTAGTGTTTTAGCAACATGCTAGCTTTTTGGTTAATTTGGCTTCTACCAAGCTTTTTTGGGCTAATTTTGATTTAAGCTAGTATTTTAGCAACATGTTAGCTTATTTGGATGCTTTGGCTTCTACTAAGGTTTTTGGGCTAATTCTGCGTTAAGCTAGTATTTTAGCAACGTGCAAGCTTTTTTGGATAATTTGGCTTCTACTAAGATTCTATAGGCTAATTCTAAGTTAAGCTAGTGTTTTAGCAATGTGCTAGCTTTTTTTGGCTAACATGGAATCTAGTAAGGTGTTTTGGGCTAATTGTGAGTTAAACCAGTATTTTAGCAACGTGCTTGCTTATTTGGCTTCAACCAATGTTTTTGGGCTAATTCTGGGTTAAGTTAGTATTTTAGCAACAGGCTTTTTGGCTAATTTGGCATCTACTGACATTTTTTGGTCTAATTCTAAATTAAGCTAGTATTTTATTAACTTGCTAGATTTGTTGGCTAATTTGGCATCTACTCAAGTCTTGAGCTAATTCTGAGTTCATACTTTTCAGTCATTTTGTACATTTTTTATAATGTTTTTAATTTTTAAAGAAAATCTTCAAATTCTTTGTGCTCTTTATGTCATTTAGCAACTTTAGCATCATGCAAATAGCTTAAGCATTTTCAGCAAATCCTTACAGCAATCACAGAAAATTTCTTCAGCATCTTCAGGTAATGCTGCTTTTCTAGTTTATCATTTTCTATTGAAAACAGCATAAAAGTTCTGCTTCCTAAAATATCGTCAAGGCCAACTGACCCAATAATAAAAGAGTGTCACTTGCTAATCCTCTGAGCGGTCTCATTAGAGACATTTAAGACCTGTTCCTGCAGAAAACACTGTTTGGACAACTGCTGTCAGAGCTGTTGGTGCTGTGCAGGTGTGATTGTGCATAATTACAGTTTATGTGCTTTCTTGTAATTAAGTCAGGCCTCGTGGAATCAGTATTCACGCTTTGCTGGGCTGCATGCGCGGCGCTCCAAACAGAGACTCCTGATTTAATTACGGCACAAACAGACACATATGCGCACGCAGACAAACATCGAGCCACACGTCTCGCTCTCGTGTGTGTCGCACGCCGCTCTTCGCCAACTCTCTCGCAAGAGGCTACAGGGAGCGCCTCAACTATTGTGCACATCACCATCGATACGGATCGGCTCTGACGAGGAGAAAAGTCAAACTGTCTGAGAGAAGTCGGACTGATAAGTCCACAGAGTGTTTGTTGCTGGGGGGATAAACTCTGCTCCAAATGGCTGTGACTGCTGCTCTGAATGGCAGAGCAGCTGCTGCTGTGTCGCCGGCCCTTGGCTGTGTGTGGAGACGTTGGAGATAGGAGGTTCATCCTCTCCAACCTCCCTCCTGTCTTTATCTCCCCTCACCTTCCTTCTGTCTTCATTGTCTCCGTCTTCCTCCTTAAACACTTCAGCCAACAGGCAGTAGATAAACCGAGGACACACACACACCCGCCGCCTTCTTTACTCTCTGTGAGGGCTCAATCATGAAAGATTGGCCCGCCTTATCTTCGTCTGTTGTTTCAGTTTTCGCTAAAATATGCACAAGCATGTGTGCGACTAAACACTTTCAGGCAAAAGAGGATTTGTTAAAAAAAAAAAAACTATCCGAGCAGAAACTTGTTTAGTGATGGAGTTTAAATTTGTATTTTTTGAGCAGCTTTTAACTCTCATAGGAATTCTGAACGCACAACACAAACAATGATAAACAAAGAATAAAAAAGTTCAGCCTCAGTCGAGGGTTCCAGCAGACCTTTGAAACAACACTACAAAACCAAAAATTAAAAGCCAATATAGACCTTTAATGTGGATGTTGTTACTGGAACTGCAGTTGAGACACTTGCGGGTGCTTCATCTCCGACCACATGGCGCTCTGGCAGTGTGCATCAGGGGCGTCTGTCCATGGCTTCATGTCGGAGCCAGAGGCAGCGACCGCAGCCACCACACTGGCCGCACAGCTCCATTATCCAGCAAACACGCTCATCCATCTCGAGCTGGCCTCGCAGTCAAAGCGCTAGCTTGAGGGATTGGGTTGAAAAATCATGAAATGCTTTCTCTTTATCTCCCACAGCTTAGATTGCTCTCCTTTTAGATGTGAAATGTGTTAGAGTTCATAAAACCAGTCTGGCTGCTTCCCGAAGGCCTAACGTAGATCTGACACCAGTCTCTTCTTAACTGTTTATTATTTTGCGTGATTCACTGATAGTTTTTCCAATCTAAAGCTCTCTGGAGGTCCGTAACGACACCGTCAGCACCGGCTGCAAAGTCTCCTCCCAATTACTGGAGCGTGCAATAATGAAAAGCTCACAATCCCAATTACAGGAGTCATTCGCAGTGATGAAACTCCTTGAAAATCCAAAGAGCGGGATGGAAATTGGAGCGGCGCGCTGCCGATTGTATTGGTCAAGTCGGCGTTGTGCTGCCACCGAGTTTACATCAAAGCCGGTCTGCAGGAGTCGAGAAGGTGAAGCGGAGGTTGACCAGTTCTTCGCATCAATGAACTCTGGGAGTTTTACAACGTCTCTGTCAATACCCGTGACAAGCTACAAGTCACATTTCTACCCGGCTGCACCTGTGTGTCTGGATTCTGGAATAGAATGTAGGAAGTAAACAAAAAGGGGGTTAAAAAAATAACATTTCATCCTATTTTAATTGTGTTTTCATTGTCTTTTCAAAATAAAACTAAGGAAATAACTTAAGGGAACACACGTGATTACATTTTTGTTACTATTTTGGCAAAAAATAAAATAAAACAGCAAACTCTGATCATGTAAGTAAATTATTATTTATATGGAACTTTTCAAAGTGCTTCACAAAAATAGCATAAATCCAACATTAAACTAAGATCAAATAAAAGCTTTTCTAAATACAAAACTTGGATTTTAAAACATTCGATAGAGTTGATCTGATGAAACGATGGAAGAAAGGGATTCAAAGATGAGAAGGTTTTTGGAATATTTAAAAGATTTTAGTTTGTAGAGCTCAAGGATTGGAGTATAGCAGGTCCGTAATATATTTTGAAGCTCTAAAATTAAAACTTTAAAATCAATTCTGATTTCTCTTTTGACGTGAGTTTATCAGGATCCGTCCATCCATGCGTGAAACCAACGAATTCCCTTTTGGGGCCGTGGGGTTGCTGGAGCCTATCCCAGTAACAGTTGGACAAAGACGGGCTAAACCCTAAAACAGGTCTGTTGCAGGACCACACACTCACATGCACGCCAATCGACTCGTGAAGCACGCTCTATGACTGTAAGAAGAATCAGGAGAAACATGCTAACAAGTTTACCAACAATTTAGCAGCAAAGTAAACTTAACATGCAGAAAATTGACAATTTTACAAAATATTTATTGTGATTGCTCAACAAGATCGCCTGGTTTTCACGTAACTTTTAAAATTAAAGTCCCATTAGTTGTCAGACAGTCTTCGGTATGACTCGACTTGGATTTGAACTCACGACCTTCCAGTCTCAGGACAGACACTCCACCACAAGGCCACTGAGCTGGTTTTGAGTAAAAAAAAAACAAACAATTCTGTAATTTAGTTGTTATGAATTTATCTGTAATCGCTCACAAGCAGACTGAGAGGTCTAAAAGGAACGTGGTCACTGAAGGGAATAACTTGGGTGGAGCCCAAATTCATTCACTCTTATAGAGTGGAACATTTATTAAATGCAATTCTGAGTGTGTAAATGTCACTCGGAGGCTATCCTGAGAATATATCAACCCGAGAGCTTAAATTAGCCGAATAACAGCTTGATTTCACATTTCAGGATTTTTTTTTTTTAGCTTTTCAGAAATAATTTAGTAAAGAATTATAATTTTTCACATCTTAAAGTCCCATTTTTATCTATTTTTAAAGTATTTCCAGTTTTAATTGTGTTCAGATATCTAGAAAATAATTTCTGCCAATTATTTTATAGTTGGAAGTTTGCTTCCAAGTTTTGGCCAGGACTGTTGGAATGGAGTGAGCCAGACCCCACTTCCCATCATCCACCCACTAGCTTACAGCCCCTCACACCCAGCAACAATAGCCACAAAGTCTTCTTTTACCCTTTAAAAAAACAAACATTGATTTGTATTTATGCTATTGTTACTACTATGATCAACACAATAGTCATTCATTTTGCATGAATAAAACACATACATTAAAAGAAAATAGCCTTTTTTTACTTTTGACAGAGATTCCTTTCAAAATAAAAGACACCCTGTCACATATGATCATCTCAAAGCAGCAAAAGTGTAGTAGTTAGTGTAATGTCAACAGAGATTAAATACAAATAGTTATTAATAGTAATTAAGTGACCCCGTCATATTTTTCAAACACACTTAAAATATATATTTTTTTTAAAAGAGAACATTTGCTTAATAATCCAGTGCTCCTTAATACTGGTTATGCTTATTGATGTTGATTTATATATTTATTGTGTGTGTGTCAAAATATTGTAGTTCAACTTGTGAACGCACAACTGTTTGTGTATGACTTAAAGGGAAACCGAACCCTAAATCAATTTGTTTTGTCTGTTGACCTCTCTAAACCGGGCTTTAAAAGTGATGTCTGTTGGTCATTGCCAAATTAAAAAAATAAATAAATAAATAAACTTGTTTAATTCAATAAAATATAGTTAAAAAATCGTCCGTGTGCTGCCCCCTAAGGGTTGAATTGAGGTATTACAATTAAGTTTTATGTTTTGTCAGCTAGTGTAAATCCCAGAAGTTCCGCATTATCATGCTCTGCAACTCCATTATAGAAGCCCCGCCCATCTTTGATTCTGTAGCTGTAACTCCATCCACTAGCTCCGCCCCTTTTTTATTTTGCATTTTTCAAATTTGGGCTGAGAATTGAGTTAGCCTCCAACTGCCCTGTTTGGTCACCCTTTAAAGTTTGAGTTAGTTTACTTTTTTCCCTTTACAAGTTTCTCACTTCTTACTTTATAGTTATTGAAATTTAGAAACTTGTTTTATTTTTCTTTAATAAAAGAGCCACAGATTTCTGATTTAGACGTACAGTTTCAAGCCAACTAGAATTATGTACAAGTGGATGCATCGGAATGGAGCAGAGCGGGGTACTTGTGGCTCCGCCCAGTGTATTTTCTACACAACAAATAAGCTATTTTTTTAATTTGTCTTCCCCAGATTAACAACAATGCAATTTTAAGCTTATTTTCTGTAAATATATCCTCTTTTAGCAGAAAAATGCCACAAGTTCGTCTTTTAGCAATCCATTGGTTGTGTGAAAATTCACTTTTTACGTCTTATTGCTTCCAAAATCATTTAAAAAGTGGTCTGATTGATATCCATCAACATGTCTGTGTTTCGTGATTGTTGTGGAACGACAGCTTTGGCCTCCTTTCTGCTCCTGTGGACAGCTGTGACCTCAGCCTGACGATCAATGTCTGATCCAACCAGCTCTATCCTGTTCTAATTCTTCTGTATTCACATAAAGGTCAAGAGGAATTATTCCACATTCAGTATTTCTAACCCAAAAAATAAAAAACGCTAAGATTTGAGGACGATGTGGGCCCTCGTTTGACCCGCCCCGACTCCATCACGCTCCCTTACAAGCGTAATCGCTGCATGTTTCATCAGAGCTTTCAGATGGGACAAATGATAGCTGTAAAACACAAGGAAACAAATTAACCGCCGGTGTCAAGATCTTAAACGCTCCTAATTAGTCAGCACTTTGGGGAATACAGATTATTAAGAATGATCGGGGGGGCCGCGTTCAATCAGTTTCCGCCCAGTTTGTGGCAGTCAAAACAAATAACGTCCAGCAGCTTTTTTGCATTTGTCCTACTGGCACCAAAAGCTGTAGTTACTGTTGATGAAATGCAGCGTGCAGAATCGGGGAACTGCTTTCTGCCAGACGCGCATCAGCAACCTCTCCACACGCCAAATAAAACAAAGCTTTTTCTCTTTTCTGACTGGATATCTATTGAAGCGTATGAAGAAAAACCCAGTTTCAGACAAATGGGGAAAGCATTCGTCTGAGTGTTGCTCATTAATGAATCAGCCTTGTGAAACCAAGCAAATGTTGCACTTAAATTCCCGCTTTTGACATTTGATTTCTTGTAGCTTTCTGTCAGAAATGAACGCTGGGTTTTCTATGGAAGTCAACATTAGCCCCTGACTGATTGCATACTTAAGAAAATGATTCTTCTGGCAGTGTTTCTCTGAAACCCTTTGATTCTACACGGAGAGGGTGACCAATCAGCTTCTCTTTGGAGGCTTTCGGGGGAGAAAGCCAGAACAACAATCCTATTTTTCACCCTAAACATTTACAGAAATTTGACCCTAATAAAGACTTTAAAGTGTAAAAATATTCTACTACGGAATAAGATGAACACTAGATAAATCTCAACAAATATAAACCGTTCATTTTCAGCAGCATTTTATTTCTGAATAATTCCTACATTTAACCTTTTTACTATAACATTCATCCTAATTATTAGGCCGTATCGATCTGACTATCGATAATATTGATACCAAGGTAAAGTATCAATACTAGCATGATGAGATCGATACTTTCGTTGTTGTTTTTCTTCAACATGTACAGGAAAAAGCTTGAATTTATTTGTGGAGTTCATGGAGCATCTATGTTGCCAGATTGGGAAAAAAAATCAGCATAATTGGAGTAAATATTCACCCAATTTGTGCAGGAAACTCCTCAATCTGGAAACATAGTCTTTAAACAGCGTACCACTATCATATTACTTATAATTAAGACAAAAAAAACTTCCATACCACCACCTCCTGACACCTTGCCCCTCCCTTCTCTGCTTGTTTACTTTTTTTAACTGGTAACTTTGATATTTTATCACAGCTTTTATTTTTTTTTAAAGAATGAGGTTCTGTTATTCTATCATTTTCTTTCATTTTTTTGTTTTGTATTTTGCCCTAGTTGCTTTTCTTATTATTATTATAATGGTATTATTCCATTAATAATATACATTTTATATTTGATTCCTGTTCAGTACAGATTGCTGTTATTAGCTAATAAACAGTTTTATTCGTCGAAAGTTTCAGTCTTTTACATTTAAATAACCAAAAAATATGTATATCCGAAAATATTTGAAAAAAAAAAACGTATTCGTATCGATATTGGCTTAAAAAAAAGTATTGATATCTGCAAGAAAAAAAGCATCAAATCTGCAAAAAAGTGTCAATATCTGAAAGGAAAAAAGTATCGATATCTGCAAGAAAAAAGTATCGATATCTGCAAGAAAAAAGTATCGATATCTGCAAAAAAGTATCGATATCTGCAAGGAAAAAAGTATTGATATCTGCAAGAAAAAAGTATCGATATCTGAAAAAAAAGTCGATATCTGCAAAAAAAATAATCGATATCAGCAAGAAAAAAGTTTCGATAAGCAACAACCAAAGTACTGATATCTGCAACACTAGCTCTGTAATTACTTGGTAACGGAACAATACCCGAATTCCCAGTATTGTCAACCTCTACTGACCATGTGATGACAATAACAGGTAAAAGATTAGAAAAAAAGTTTTTAATTTTCAAAAAAATCTGGAAAAATGGAAATCTGTAAAAAGTTTGTGATCTATGATGAGATCATCAGATATGAAAATGTTCAATTCTTAAAGAGTACAAATAAATAAAAAAATATATAGAAAAATAGCGGATGACAGATCAAAGAGATTTGGGAACCAAATGCTGCTAAAAAAAATTAAAGTGCTAAACAATATAACATGCTAATTAGAGACCATACCATTATTCTGCATAAATATTAATACTAATAAAAAACAGTTTTCAAAAAATGTCTAAAAATATGCACAAAAACATGCTAATATCATTATTAAAATGCTTCCAAATCTATTTTTTTACCCAATTTGTAGGATCAATTACTGTCTGGGTTTAAAAAAGACGATAGAATTAATCCTAAAGCTTTATTAATGGTTTAGTCATCATAAAAGGTTGGGATTGTGGGAATTTCTGACTATGAGTGATAATTTTATACCTATTAAAACAAGTAGTGCAAAAATCAGACCCACATCATCATACCACCACCACCGTGTTTGACCCTTACATGCCAGGTTTAACGCCTTTTTTTTTTAAACCTAAGTCTTGTCAATTCCCAGCCTGAAGGTAATTTAACATAAACGTTTATCACTAAAAAAAGGGTGATCCAAAACAAAAAATATCGAAATAGTTCTATAAAAGTCTAATAAAGAATTGAACCAAAAAAGGAATAGAAACAAAGGTTTGAATTTTAACACTGAGCTCTGTATAATAAAGATTTATCCACATTGAAATGGGAGAAACCCAATAATTCTGCAAAATCCGCCCAACACTTCTATTGGATTAGCTCTATTTATCTATGTTGTTGGAGAAGTTAAATCAGTTTTAAAATAAATAATTTTAGTTACTCAATTATGATCAAATTAAGTAATGACACAAAAGTAATTAGAGTAAATTAACTTTTAAAAATCCTCGAACTAGAACTGTTCAATCTACTCTTATCTGTCGTTACAGTAAAATTAATGTTTTAAATTTACTGAATTTAGAGGATAATTTATGGCAGAGCCTCCAGGATTTATTGCTCTAACATTTTAGCTCGATTCGGTTGGTTTTATGCTGTCAAAGTGACTTTGCAAATGTTTGTTCTGTAGAAAACCTGGTATATGATCATCTCGCCACACGAGTCTCTCTCGTCTCCCCCCTCCTGTGCTCTGAAGCCCAGCTCTGCAGGGCGGCCGAAGGCTTCACCTGCTCGTATCGACGTGCACAGAGGGATCACATGAGGAGAGGAGCTGCCGTCTGCTTACTGGCAGATCGAACGGCGGTTTGCTGAATAAGGACACTCGCTGCGTTTGAATGCAAGTGAGAAACGTGTCAGATTCCAATCAGGGCAGAGATGGAAGGAGGACACTTTGAGACGTGCCGCCTCCTCTGCCAGGGAAGATGCGCAACTGTACGTGAACGACGGAACGCTCGTGCGGTTCATCCTCTTTCCGCTCACGGCTGCAGTTAATTATTCACCCAGGGTTGTGCAGCAGAGATGAACTTGGGGGCTTGGGGATAAAGGCACTGGAGGGGGAAGATGAAATTATAAAATCCTAATGACGGAACTCTGGCGGAATGGTAATTTCTTAAATTGATTTTGAAGAGGTGCCCAGAAACAAGCGGAGGACACGCTGAGAATGCCGGAAGGAGGGATTGATTCTGAACTCTTTGTTTTAGTTCGTTTTCTTTCCCAGGACAGGTCACAAACCACTTATTCTTTTTTTTTTTAATCAACCACGTGCATCTAACCTTCACCAGATAACCTTCCCAATTTAGTTTGAAACTTTTTCAAACTAACAATCGCAGAAACGTCTAATTATGGAAGAATATAATATATTCAAAACACTTTTAAGCAAATATCTGAGAACTCACAAGACTTAGGTTTAAAAAATAAAAAGGCATGTAATGGTCAAACACGGTGGTGGTGGTATAATGATGTGAGTCTGATTTTTAGGTATATGACCTTGACAACTGATTATAATGGAGTGGAGTCAGTCGGCAGCCGTATAGTCTTACTTTAGCCTTTTAAAATTTTGGATTTTGCATTCATGAGCTTTTTGTTTTTTTTTTGTTTTTTTAATAAATGTGAATTATTTTAAATATTTTTAAAATAAAAGCAAAAATATGAAAAGAAACTTGCATGTCTCAAATGGGATTTAAAAAAAAAAGTTTTTACCTTACCATTAGTAGAGGCCAAATTAGCAAAAAATCTACCCGTTACTTAATTAAAATCTGAACTCCAAATTAGCATAAAATTCCTCAGTAAATTAAATCAGACAAAATGTTAGTATGTTGCTAAAAGAAAAGCTAAACTTCAAATTAGCACAAAATTCCTCAGTAAATTAAATGAGACAAAATGTTAGCATGTTGCTAAAAGAAAAGCTAAACTCTAAATTAGCCTACAAACCCCAGTAGATAACAAATTAGCCAAAAACGTTTGCATATATTGCTAAAATATGAGCTAAACTCCAAATTAGCACACAAAAAAACTAATTAGAGGCCAAATTAGCCAAAAGCTAGCTTGTTGCTTAATTACTAGCTGAACTCCTAAATAGCCTAAAATTCCTCAGTAAACTAAATTTGTCAAAAATGTTGGTATGTCGCTAAAATATTAGCTAAATTATCATAAAATTTCTCAGTAAACTAATAAGTCAAAAACCTGTTGTTTAAATAGAAGCTAAACTCTAAATTAGCCTAACTCCCAAACGAACTAGCAAAAAAACGTTAGCATGTTGCTAAAATTGTAGCTAAACTCTAAATTTTTGAAAATGACTATTATTTTGTTTTTCTTCAGCCAGAGAGCCACCATGGACAGATAAAAGAGCCAGATGTACTCTGGAGCCGCAGGTTGCAGACCACTGGTTTGTCAGGAAAGTAATGTTCTTAAAAAAATCTATAATGGATAAAAAAAAAAAAAAAACATGAAACTGTCAGCTTTATTTTTTTATAATTAATATTTTGAAGCTGAAGAACTCCTAACCACACACAACAGACGTGTGTCATCTGCATAGCTATGGTAACTAATGTTGTTGTTCTTTATGACCTGGGCCAGTGGGAGCATGTCGATGTTAAATAGAAGTGGTCCCAGGATGGAGCCTTGGGGTGCTCCACATTTAATGTCCTTCGCTTCTCTAAAAATGCACGTTTACTAAATCTGTAAGTGTCAGGCAAAAATCTCATGAATAGAACTCAAAACAAAAGAAAAAGGTCGATATATTGTCAAGAGAAACTAGCATCTCCACTCAGGAGTGACCGGAAACAAATAAATAAAGCCAGATAAAGTAATTATAGTTCATATTTAAAGTCTTTTTCCGGATATTTAGGCTAAAACATTAGCAGAGCTGAGATCAGTAACACATTTTACTGAATAAACACATACGTATGCATCTTATTACAATGCATATTAATGCAAAAATATGTAAGAAATGTCTAAAAATATAATTTAAGCCCCATTCTGATCATCTTTTGATCTATTTTTAAAGTCCTTTAATTGTGATGATGCCAAAATGTAAAAAAAAAAAAATGTCCTTTTCTTGGACGTAGTTTCTGTAGAGCGTCATCTAAAATAGTCCCATCTCCTCTTCCCTTCAGTCATCTGTTTAGACGCTCTCCTGCTAGCTTACAGCGAGGAATATTGGAGCCATCCAACCGTACGGTTTACTGTAGAGCCCGATGCTAGCTCAGAGGACGTTCATGGATCTATTCGTCTACAAGAAAATCCATCAAAATGGAGTGAAGCAGGACATAAATATGCTCTTTTTCAAAAAGATTTCATCCATCATGAGTAAATGCCACAAGAATACGTTAAAAACACCAGTTTCCTCTGAGTGGGTCTTTACAGAAAGAAAAGCTAACAATTTTTATTTTTCAATCTTTTGACCATTGTATCTCTGCGCTGGCTTTATAACTGTAAATGTAATGCATCACCCGAGATAGTCAGGCAGCGTTTTGTGCAGCCGCTTATTGAAGCCACAGCATTGCAGAAAACCTGGCGTTCCAGGGGAATGTGTTTTTTAATGGGTTGCACATCTGGCTTCATATTCCTCACATCACAATCAAGCCCTTGCAGGAGAATTACACGTGTACTTGAGAGCTCAGGTTGTAGCAGCTAAATCTCTGGCCGCTGAAACTCCATTTGATTTTCTCATTTGTGCATCCAAACTAGCTTTTGAGGCCATAAAACGTTTGATGTTTTATTTAGTGAAATTCTCAGCTCAAGGCAAAGTGAGGCGGAGGCACAGAGAAAGTTTTTCCTGAGGCCTCCTGTTGTCGAGTCAGCCTGGATGTGATAACACGTTCACTCAGGTGGAAGACGCCACAGCCTGCTGAGAATTTAATTTTTTAATTTTTAATGAATCAGTTCAAAACCTGAATAAAATCCGTGATTGAACAGTCTGGCTGGCAGATAACATTTTGCTCTTTCATTCTGGGTATAATTCTACCTTGAAAGCTGAAACCTGAGCCGCCTGATACAGTTTCATTACAGCTGAGCAACTATTTACAAACTTTTGTTATCATAGTTTGAGAGGATTTTAGTATTTATAAGTGGATACCAAACACAGCTATAGTATATACCAGGGGTCACCAACCTGTTTGAAACTGAGAGCTACTTCATCAATATTATCAATATGATGATATATTTAGTTCTGCGATTGATTCTCGATGGGTTTTCACCAAATATTGATCTTTCCTTTTAATTTGAAGAGGCTGTAAAGCTTAATATTCATCATCCTTCTGTGAGACGTTCCGTTGGAGGTAGATAGGGGGCGCCTGTTGCACCAAATACACCTGGCAGCTACTAGAATTATTTAATGTTTATTCTGTTTTTTACAACAATTTTACACTAAGTAATGACACTGTTGTCCGTGTTTACTATTGTTAACAATTAATTTGACACATTTCAAATTCAATTGTTGTCACTGCTTGTCAAATACAGTATTACTGATTTTTTTAGGCTGTTTTGGAGTTTAGCTAATATTTCGGCTACATGCTAGCCGTTTAGGCTAACTTTGGCTTTTTTTTTAACTGTTTTAGAGTTTAGCTAATATTTCACATGCTACATGCTAGCTGTTTTGGCAAATTTAGGCTTTTTTTTGGACTGTTTTAGAGTTTAGTTAAAATTTCAGCTACATGCTAGCCATTTTGGCTAACTTTGGCTTTTATGGACTCTTTAAGAGTTTAGCTCATATTTCAGCTACATGCTAGCCGTTTTGGCAAATTTAGGCTTTTTTTCATTTTTAGGTTGTTCTGAACTTTAGCTATTTTTTCTGCTACATGCTAGCTGTTTTTGCTAACCTAAGTAAGTTAGATTTTTTTAGGCTAATTTGACATTTAGCTAATATTTCAGCTAACAGTTTCAACATTTTCAGACATCACCTTCAGCATATTATAGCTATCAATTTTAGCATCTTCAGCTTTCAGCACTAGCATCTTCAGCGGCCAAATTTAGCTTACAGCATTCACACTAGCATTATCGTAGGTAATGCTTTATATCTAGTTCATAATTATTTTTAAAAGTTACGGTTTTAAAGTTTTAAAAAATCAGTTTTAGAGTGTTCAATTAATGTTTATCCTGTTCGGCCCACGACCTAAGGTGTGTTTTGGATTTTGGCCCCTTGTACGACTGAGTTTGACGCCTCTGCTTTAGGGCAACCTGATGCCTGACCCCTGATATATACACTGAGCAACAGTGGCCGCAACTCAAAAAATGTTGAGGAAAAAGTCAGTATTTTCTATTTTCCTGTTTTAGTGCACTTTAAAACACACATCTCTGTGATCCATCATCTTTTCTGTCCCATTTTCTATTTTTCCTCTTCCCCCCGAGACCCACGATGGCCTGGCCTGCTACCCCGTTATCCGTGCAGAGGACAGCAAAAGGCAGGGTGATTGACAGAGATAAGGACTCTAATTAAGGCGGTGATTGTGTGTGTGTGTGTGGGGGGGGCTTAGCGAGACGTTTACAGGAGCCCGGCGCCCCCTTTTGCAGCTAGACGCACATCTGCTATCAGCGATCGGCTCACTGTCCCCGGAATGGGGGAGATGTTCTGCAGCAAGTTGCACGTCAATGTCATTCTTTGTCCTTTTTTTGCACTCCATTTCCACCCCATCCGATCAGATACGGGCGGCGCAAAGCGGGCGCCAACACTCGAGGGCACGAGAACTTCCTGAGTAATCATGCTTGAAACAAGCAGGTGATCAGACGTTCTTAAAATCTTTCAAACAAACAAAAAAAAAGAGAATACTGAGGCATCATTAGCATGCAGGAGGCGACCTCACTCCTCCTGCTGCAGGCTTTGAATTTACAGTTTTACAGGCAAAAGTTCTATCAGCCCGCTAAGATTTTACAGCCGGGAGGTAAATGTCATCATCTCAGCACCGAGTTTTACGACTCTAATCTGAGTTGCTAATGCACGCGCAAACCCCACAAACATGTCTGAAAATGGAATAATAGCACGTTATGACACACCAGAACGTACATCACGGGGGCTCTTTTGCTGCTGGGCAGCTAATTTATGAACAGATATGTCTGCAGCCTAATTCCAAATATGTGTGAGCTGTCGCTGGAATTATCTACACCAAGATGGCGGAGGGCTGAGGGATATTTAACATGATGAATACTCCCCGAGTCGTACAACATCTCAAATAAAGTCGGGGGTTACGATGGAACAAGAAAGAAGGAGGATATTGAGGGAGGAAGTAAATGAAAAAAGGAGTAATCATCCACCACGAGTCTTCTCAGCAGGAAACTAGCCCCTCTGATTTAAAAAAAAACTACTTTTTTTGGAAAAAAACAACTAAATGTTGGGTCTTGTTTGTCTCCGCACAACTGAATGGAAGAAATGGAGCGAGGTTGCGGCGCACAAAAGAGGAGGAGAAGATTGTTAGCTCGGTGAGGGCGAGCGGGGCAGTTGGAGCCCCTCAGCGTAGGTCAAACAGGCTGTGTGAAATAGGAAAGAAATCAGGGCAGCGTGGATGAGGAGGCAGAGTGCAAAGTGGGAAAAGGAGAGGAGGAATCTATAAGCTCGCTCGTGGAGAGAAACGAGAGAACTGAAGCATTTTCCCCCGGTGGATGCCATGCATTTTTGAGGAAGAAATAAAAGAGCATGCATTCTTAAAGCACCAGATTGTCACTGACTGATTTTTTTTTTGCTGCTGTTTTACTGTTTTCTTTGTTTCTCAGGAAAAGCCTTTTCTTCTGCTCTCTTCAGATGTCTGAATCATCATACAGGCTGCGTACATAATAGCAACAATTTAAAATGGAATATTTTGACAGTTCCTTGTTTTTAGCAGAACAAACTATAGTTTGACATATGGAAATCAAAATTATTAAAGAAAATTGTTGGTTTTTGGCTTTTGCATGTATCCACTTTTCTATAAAAAGATGACTTCCTTTAAGATATTTCAATTTCTTTTCATTGAATTTGTTGGTTTTGGAATACTGACAGGTCATTTAAAAATCCTAAAGAAAGGCGTTTTATCTTTTATCATGTACGTCACACATCAAAGTTTCCGCTTCCAAGTTTTTACGTTGGGAATTGTTGGGAATTCTGGGTTCTAAAATGCCAATCTAATTCTGACATCTTTTGTCAGCAGAACTTGTTTTATTTCACTTTGTCTCCTTAATAAATCAACAAAATGATCTCTTTATGTGTTCAGCTGCAAATCTGATCCAAGCTCAAAAGGATAGTTGATATCTTTCTTCTTCTGGCCATGAAAAGACGTCTTACAGCCTCAGACAAACTGATCCTCCAAACAGAATTCCTCATATTATAAGTTATTTAAGAATTTTCAGTGCAGCTAATAGATAAATAAATGGTGGCACGTGTGTTGAAATCATCCACTATTGACTCACTTTGAGTTCTCATTGTGTTAGTCCAGGGGTCTAAAACTGGCGGCCCATTTGTGGCCCCAAGTCGATATTTTGGAGCCCACACCGTAATGTGAAAGTTCAATGTCTACTAAACAATATCTTCTGCATCTTCTTCTTTGATGACAGCTTTGTATTTGCTTTATGCTGAAAACTTTGAATTTGTTATTGTCATTTTTACGTTTTAAATAAAACATTTAAGAAAAAACATGAATTAATTCTGAGTTTTGCCTGCAGATACGACGAACCATCCAGGCATTAAAATGTCTGTATTGTACCCCGAACGACATATAGAATAAACATATTTTACATTTATGACTGTAATACTTTGCATGAATTTCTCCATCTGGCTAAAGTAACTGCGACACATTCACTGCAGAGTGTTTGTCCTACATAAAGTCTGAGAAATGCCTTCCTCCAGCGTTCAGACTTTAAAAAAAGCTGGCCTGTGAATGTCCTTATTACAGTCAGGCAGCTGCTGGACCGTCTGCTGATAGCAGACTCCTAATGTGGATCCTTCCTCTCTTGTCAGGATCACTTTTACAGCTTTTGTTTTTCTCAGCGGTTAGTTTTTGTCACATATCTGGTAGAATGTGGCAGATGCTGGTTTTTTTATCCCCTGAATGGCCTTTTGGAAGCGAACCCCTGGATTGTTCCTGTTCTTATTTTCGTTCTCAGTTGACCCAGAGTCCCGATTGTTTGTGACATTCAGCCTCAGTGTGGGAATCAGCAGCTGGGTGGTTGTTGTTGTAGTAGCTGTGTGGGTGTGTGTTTCTGTCTGTGCACGGAGGAAAAGCGTGGGTGAAAGCGAACCAAGAAGCCTCTAATCATTTATGACTAGTGTGCTCCATAATTAGCTAAAACTAAATTGTGTGTCAGCGTGGGAGGCGGTTAAATGAGGCTCAGCTCGTGTCAGAGGACATTTAAAACCTCCAAAAGAGCCGGGGTCATGAGGGACTCCCCCCTGAATAAAATATAAAATATAATCTAAAGTGAGAGGCTGGGATGGATTTTAAACCCACTTTGACAAAACAAAGAGTCCATGATTTGTCATTTCAATGAATTGTTAATTCTAATTATTGTCAGCAAACCTAATTACAGATTTTGATGCTTTTATTTTTAATTATTTTGGCTCCAGTTCAGTCTATGGAAGCTGAAAACGTCCTGTACTACTTTTTTTTATTATTGTTTTGCTGTGATAATGAGATCCATCATTTCATTATCACAAGAAAAATACCTTTGGTTTTCTGTGATAATGACATCCAATTTTCATTATTACAAGAAAACTAAATTTGTTTTCTGATGATAATGAGATCCACCATCTCATTATCATCAGAAAACAAAAAAAGATTTTCTCATGAAAATGAGATCCACTATTTTTTGTGATAAAGGGAACCACTATCTCGTTATTACAGGAAAACAAAATTAGGTTTCTCATGATATCAAAATCCAGTATCTTATTGTGAGAGGAAAACAAATGTTGTTTTCTTGTGATAATGAGATCCACTATTTCATTATCACAAGAAAAATACCTTTGGTTTTCTGTGATAGTGACATCCAATTTTCATTATTACTAGAAAACTAAATTTGTTTTCTTGTGATAATGAGATCCACCATCTCATTATCACAAGAAAACAAAAAAAGATTTTCTCATGAAAATGAGATCCACTATTTTTTGTGATAAAGGGAACCACTATCTCGTTATTACAGGAAAACAAAATTAGGTTTCTCATGATATCAAAATCCAGTATCTTATTGTGAGAGGAAAAAAAACGTTGTTTTCTTGTGATAATGAGATCCACTATTTCATTATCACAAGAAAACAATATTTGTTTTCTCTAGATAATGAGATCAACTACCTAATTGTCCCAAGAAAATACATTTTGTTTTCCCGTGAAAACAAGATCCACTATCTCATTATCACAAGAAAACAAAATTTGTTTTTGATTGTTTGTGTTGGGATGTCAGAAAATCCTTTAAGCTATTAACTTGTGTGGAGTTTGAATTTGCCAAAATCTGTCGGATAATCCAAATATTGATAAGCAAAGATCGGCAAACGGAGAACAAACCCCATTTGGAGGAGGGAGGATGTTAGAATGAAACAAAGTAGAGATAAATAGAAGAATAAACCACCAAAATGAACCAAAAAAACATCAACTTATGTCAGTAATTAATTTAACTGTGGACTCAAATTAAGGAGATGGAGTCATTTGGTTGGTTCAAATGTTAGAATTAAAATATAACCACAAAAAAGGAAGTAAAAGGCCATGATGTTAAATAAACAGAGAAACTGCAACAGCTGGTGTGGCTGCTGACTCACCTGATGTAGTTGGAACTGAGAACAACAGACGCTGAAGGTGAAATTACTGAACCAGAACCAAAATAAACAAAATAATCAATGAAATTAAGCTGAAATAATGATTCTATCTATAAGGACATTAATAAAAATAGAGAGAGAAACACTGAAAACCAAAGACATGCAGATACACAATGGGACCAAAATCCAAAAACCGTAAAAAGTGAAACGTTGGATCAATTAACAACATTTCTGTAATTTCTTATATGAAAAAATATTAGTTTGCATCCAATTAAAATTTTGAGTTGATGGTTAACTGGACTCAAAAATGCAATTTAATAAAAACAAATATATTTAAATGTAACTATTTACAGAATTTTTCACTTTTTACAGTGTTAGTGTCCAAATTAACTTTACATTGAAAGAAAACTTGACAAAAACATTTAAAACGAGTAAAAACAAAGTCAAAAATTAACATCAAAATGAAGCTTTTTTTGGTTTGTTTCTGTATTTGATCTTATAAAACCAAAAATTCAATTTTGTTTAACACAACAGATCCATAACTAAATACTGACGATAATAAAAAGAAAAACTCTTTGATCCAGTTCTCTTTATGAGTCTTTTTCTGGTCAAATCTTTGACCCTCACTGTATTTTTAATCATTTATTATTTATCCCCACTTTACCTACTACGACTTTCTACTTTACGTTTTAGTAGAGAGTCCTTTAATTAATGCGTTGGAACATTGTGTGTGTCTGTTTTTAGAGGGGATTGTGTTTTATATTTTTTTGGAAGTGAAATACACAGTTAAAAGTGAAACAGTGGATCAATTAACAAAAGCTCTGTCATTTTCTACATATAAACTTATTAATTTTCATCAAATAAAAAATTTGAGTTGATGGTTTACTCGACTTTAAAATGTAATTTGATAAAAACTACTATTTAAAATGTAACAAATTACAGAACTTTTGTTAATTGATCCAATGTTTCACTTTTTACAGTGTAGTCTTGCTTTTGTTTTTTAAAATTTGACATTTTTCTTTTTTTTAATGTAAAGAACTTTCACAATAGCTGGTAAAGTGCTATACAAATGAAGTTTGATTTTATTTAATTTAATGCATTTCATGATGCACATTAGCTGCCACCACACTGTAATTTTATTCTGTCAGCACACTCCTAAATCAGTGTTATTTATGACAGGAAATGTGTGTTTATAATCACTTTGGTTCACTTTAAATCACTTTTTTATATAGTATTTTTCTTCAGTATGTTGTTGAACGCCAAGTACTTTCATGCTATTGATCAAATATTTCACTTTCAGTCATAATAAAGGACATGAATGAGCTAATTAATAAACATAATATAAAAAGCAGCATCAATAAAGAAAAGGCTTAAACAAACAAACAAATAAACAAAAAGTTAAGAAACATCAATTTTCTAAACTCGCCTTTTTCCCTTTTGTGTTGCTGGAGCCTATCCCTGCCAACTATCATGTGAAGGTGGGAATCTTTTTGGATCACCAATCGACATATTTTTGGACTGTTTGAGGAAGCCCGTAGAGTACCCACAATGCACAGGGAGACAGCCGGGATTCAAACAGAACCTTTTCATCAGGAGAGAAGAGTGCTTACACACAAGTTCAACAAGAGAAAGAGAAACAGCAGAACTGAGCAGGAGGTCTGCTGCTCTAGTTAATCTGAAAGAGCAGGTTGGCATTTATCAGCTACAGTAGGACACAAATAATTGTATTTTTTATGCCACATTAACTCTGTCTTACCATCGTGGTCAAGACTGATTCGCTTTCTGCTGCAATCACAAACAACTTATTGATGACCACATTTAAATGTGAAAATCAGAGGGTGAATCCGTGAAGTTTTAGTTTCTTTCCGTTTGCAGACGGTTGTGTTTTGAGGACTTGGTTTAACTTCTGTATAAAGAAGAGAGAAATGTGTTTATGCGTGTTTGAATGAAAAGTGGACATTATCTGGGATCATTTTTTTAGTCGATTTGTGTTTTATTTTCCCTTTGATTATCCTCAGATCGCATGTTGCCAGAAATGACTTTTCACTTCAGTTCACTTCAGCATCAATCGATGCCCTCTTCATTCACTTGCAGGTTGGCAGAGCAGTGTCTGATCTGCAGATCTTTATCTCATCCACCTGGATGACTTTGAGCTGCAGCTCCACTGCTTTGTGTCGTATTTGTGCAAAGTCAGTTTCATGTTTTTTTTTTAATCTTTTGACATTAATGACTTTTTCTTTCTTTCTTTTTATTTTTTTCTTCTGGACAAAAAAGTGAAGAGACTAAATGACTGCAATTAAACAAAAATGCATTTTCTTCACTTTGTGCAGCGAGGCTTGAGTAATAACAATACAGACTCAGTCCAACCATCTTATATCTAATTTATCTAATTTCTGTGTTTTTTAAAAATACGTTTCTGCCATTTTTAGCCAAAATCTAAAACCTGTGTTGTTTTGTTGGATATGGTTTCTGAGAGCGGCAGATGTTCATTGGAAATTCTTCTCTGAGTTATCAGTTCTTTTGGTTCTCAATAAACTACCACTCAGTAACATTATGCTGCTACTCAGCTGGTGCGTTGTTTGGACCAGCAAATCAAATGAATGATATCCATGCCAGGAAAAACAAGTTTTATCTCCAATTTCATAATAAAATAAGTCACTTTATTGACATTTATTTTAATAAAGAAAAAATCAGGAATGTAAGCTTTTTTTTAACTATGGAAGCTGAAAACATCCTGTACTACTTTTTTTTATTATTGTTTTGCTGTGATAATGAGATCCATCATTTCATTATCACAAGAAAAATACCTTTGGTTTTCTGTGATAATGACATCCAATTTTCATTATTACAAGAAAACTAAATTTGTTTTCTGATGATAATGAGATCCACCATCTCATTATCACAAGAAAACAAAAAAAGATTTTCTCATGAAAATGAGAAACACTATTTTTTGTGATATAGGGAACCACTATCTCGTTATTACAGGAAAACAAAATTAGGTTTCTCATGATATCAAAATCCACTATCTTATTGTGAGAGGGAAACAAATGTTGTTTTCTTGTGATAATGAGATCCACTATTGCATTATCACAAGAAAAC
The DNA here is from genome assembly GCF_002922805.2 of Oryzias melastigma. Classification (NCBI taxonomy): domain Eukaryota; kingdom Metazoa; phylum Chordata; class Actinopteri; order Beloniformes; family Adrianichthyidae; genus Oryzias; species Oryzias melastigma. Next base: position 5,106,872 of record NC_050535.1, on the reverse strand, counting down.
AATATTTGTTTTCTCTAGATAATGAGATCAACTACCTAATTGTCCCAAGAAAATACATTTTGTTTTCCCGTGATAACGAGATCCACTATTTCATTATCATAACAAACAAAATTTGTTTTCTTGTGATTAAGAGAGCTACTATCTCATTATTACAAAAAAGGTAAAATCAATTTCTCATGATATCGAAATCCACTATCTCATTGTGAGAGGAAAACACGTTTCTTTTTTCTTGTGATAACGAGATCCACGATTTCATTATCACAAGAAAACATTTGTTTTCTCTGGATAATGACATCACTATCTAACTGTACCAAGAAAACTAAATTCGTTTTTTCGTGATAATGAGATCAACTGCCTCATTATCACAAGAAAACTAAATTTGTTTTCTCGTGAGAATGAAATCAACTGTCTCATTATCACAAGAAGAGAAAAAAATTTACACATGATAATGAAATCCACTATTCATTATTATAATAAAACAAAAATATTACAGTACATCTTTTAATATTTCGTTATCACGAGAAAACAAATTTCCTTTTCTTGTGATGATGAGATGGTGGATCTCATTATCACGAGGAAAAAAAAGTATAGGATGGGCCGTTTTTAGCCTCCGTCTTTAACATACGTCCTCCATCATCAGAAAAATGGCACATGAGCACGTTAAAAGTACCATTTTTATTGGTCTGTAAGCTGTAATTTTCTTATCAGTCTCTCAGACAAAAGACTTAATAAGACAAAAAACTTGAAAAAAATTAAACAGTTGACACATCAGCTAAGTTTTACATGCTTTTACCACTTATTTTTAATATAAAAGGCACTCAAACGTGAAAACAATCTCAGAATAGACATTGAAAATAGTCTCATTACTGCAACATAGCTTGAACTTAGAACTATATTTTTCTCAGGCATCATTTTGCTTCTTTTTTTTCCTTCTTTGTGGTCACACAAGTACGGTTTCAGTAAACCAGAGTCAATTATTGTGCTTCACTGTTTGAAATGCATGGCATACCTGAAGTTTATTGATGTGCTCCAGATGTTCGCTTGTTTCTGAGCGGCTTTTGAGTGTAACACGTCATGAAAGCAATAACTACAACACACCAGGTAGGCCAGGAGTGCCTACTGTTATTAATACAAAATGTTCCATTTTTTGTATGTGCAAACACTGACAGGTTTTCTTATTCACTCGGGGGTGATAGAACCATGTCTCGGCTGCACTGGAGCCTGTAGATATCAGCAGATAACCCCATATTGAAGGATAACAAGTGAGATGCTTTGCAATCTTGATTTTGCTGGGAGGTTTAGCATGATAGACAGCAACACGGAGCGGTGGTTAGCACTGAAGCCTCACAGCAGTTTCTCACTTTCTTGTATTGACTTTGTTCTGTTTGTGTGGGGTTTTCTTTGACTTTTAGCCACTGAGAAGAAAATATGAATGGCATGTGATTTTACATTGAAGACAGACCTTCCTTGTTGTTTCAGGTGTCACAATATGTTCCAAGGATATCAAAAGTAGAAAATTACCGGTTTGATTCGCCGCATTAACCTGGTTTCTCACCTCAGCTTTCATTCTCAGAACTCAAAACCTGCTGAAAGAGCTCTTCCTTGTGCTGTTGTGAAGAGTCATCTACCAAAACAATGTTTTATTCTGTGTGATTTTCCTTTCTAGTGATAATGTTGCGCTGTAAAACTTGAGAACTGCCACATTCTAGTTGAACCGTGAGTTCAAGGATGGAGCTTTGATGTGAGGAGCTTCACTGGAGGCGTTTTGCTTTTAAAACATGTTATCCATGAGCAGAAGCTGAAGGTGCATCAAAGGTTTTAGCCACACAGAGGAAAATCTGTGTCCAATTGGTATATCCCTTACTTAGCTGAGGCAGTCAGTGAAAGGCCTGCATTGAAAAATCACGTGTCATGGATTATAGTTCCGTTTAATTTCCATCAAAGTTTCTCAATCTCAGGGTGGTTCGTATTAAGTTATTGCATTTTGCTAATATAGTTGTTATGGGTAGACTAATAGAGGAACACCCAGGGGTGGGGAGGAAGTCAACGAAGCCCAGAACATAGGTGTGATGATTTTAAGTAATTAAAAAGGAAAACGTCCAAAAAAAAAACATTCATGGTGATTAAAAACACTTTTGTGGTTCATGTCAGATCCACCACATTTACGGAAAATATCTATATTGGTATCGACATCGACCGATCAGTATCGGATCGATTTGTGAACCCACAGTATTGCCCAGCCCTCTGATATATGTTACTGGATTGGCCCTTGCCAATTCGCTGCTATAGAAAGACGTCATTGATATACACTGAGTCATGGCAGCTGCTGTTTCAATGGAGGACAGGCAGAAATCTACCAGAAAAATCAGGCTAGCTCCCTCATTTCTGAAAATTATTGATCTTTTGGAATATTTAAATATTTATTATCTATTAAGATTAATCTGTAAATAGTGCCAGAATTGCACCATCTACTGCTACAGATAAAGCTTTTGCTGTCAAATGAACAGATTCTAAATAATAGTGATTTTTTTATTTTGACTCTGTGCTAAAATCCGTATAACAGAGCTTGTAAATGATCGTCACCCAAGACCAGAAATGAGGGAGACTGATGAAGTTTATAGCATGAATGATTGATAAAGTTTAGCGAAAAAGTCATTTCCTTATTAAAAACATCTCAAAGTGCTAAAAAAAAAAACTTTACTACATTTTCAAATGACACTAAAACTTTTATTATTTTTGGATTACATACATGGTAAATAGACAATTTCATAGTACTTTGAGAAAAAGGCTCCAGCTAGCATCTTTAACCGATACAAGAAACATTTTTTTAAACTTGGATGATAACATCAAATACATCTGCCAAACTGTTAAGATTCAAAACACAGAGATAGTAGCAGTAAATGGTGTGGCAGGTGAAAGCTTAAAGCCTCAACTCCTTCCCAAACATCTGCTCTCGTCACTGAGCAGAAAGCTAGCGTTAGCATTAGCGCTGTATATTCTAGCTGGGCTTTCTCCGGACCATGAGACAGAGAAAGAAGCTCAAAAGTGACGGCACAGATTTAACAAATTATGCGTGAACTCACTTAGACTTTTTAACCAAAAAAAAAAAAAAAAAGATTTAGGTTCTTAAAGTAGCCAGCTACATGCTACTGTGCTAGCAAAACAATGCAGCAACGTACATCTTGACCGCATATTTTACGTGTTTCCTAGATAAATTTCCATCAGTTTTTGTGCAGGTTGGACGTAAATAAGCGCAAATAACATCCTCTATGTTTAGAAACATGAAACTTTAATAAAAACATACATAGAAGAACCAAACTAACATGCTACCCGCGAGTCGCTAGCACCCACTTCAGCACAAACATCCCGGTTCTCAGCCTGATTTCTCTCTATTAAAATGCGATTCCTGTCCTGTGATGATTCCTCTCCATCGGATTATTTTGTCGTCGAGGTTTTTGAAGTCGATTGCAAAACAGTATGTCTAATTTTGTGCTTATTTTTGCACCTTTTTTATTATTCGAGAAGACTCAGTGATGTAGTGTTGTAGCTGTCACGCCGTATGTCGCGTGATTTCCAATCCAGTAATATATATTAAAGACCCAGCCCTACCAAAAACTTAGATCTGAAACACAACCTATGGCAGTAGTTTTTTTTTGTTTTTTTTTTTAACTAACTAATGTAACTTTGTAGTTTCTTCCATTTTTCGTTTTTCAAAGCTCCTCACACCTAAAGTGTTTTCTGTTTGTTTCTGTTCATTTGATAAAATAAATAAAGTTCTTCGAGATTAACTCCAGGACCTCTGCGCTGGCTGTTAGGTGCAGTAAAAGGTGGTGAGGGCAAAAAAATCTGAAAACATTTTACTTAGACGAAAACAAAGCCGCATCAATTAAAAGAACATGAACAAAAATCAAATAAAAGATTAAACTGCAGGAAACACTTAGTGATAGCAGCTGCCATTAACTCGCACTTGAGTGACTTGCATAACATTTTATTTAATTTCTTTACAAATGAGAATTTATTAAATATTCTAAATCATTCAAGGTTTTCTATCTCCTTAATTTCTAGCTTAACTTTATATTTTTGTTGACATCAAATGCGTTTCCATACAAAACATTTTCCACATCATCATTAGAATTTCTACATTTGCTTTGAAGAAAATAAATATACTGTATGATTAAATGACTTTCAAAACTGATATTTTCGCATATTTTTCCAGGCTCATATATCTCTGGCTGCTAATATTCAAATCTGTTTCCTCTCCAAAGTTATCCGATTTAACCCTCAGCTCATTAGCAACTCTTCAAATCCTGCATGAATCACATTTCTTCAGCTTTTTATTCAGTTACACAGAACAGCCTTGGCCTTGTCTCACTCTCTCTTTCCCTCTTATCATCGTCTCATCGTCCTTTTCCTCCCGTTACTTTCCTCTCTTGGGACGGAGCATGAAGGGGACTGGTTCTTGCCCTTTTATCTACTAGTGCACATCTGTTTTATGCAAAGTAGTGGCAACAGGGGAATAAAAGGGGGTTTAATTAAAGCAGATAACAAAGTGAACGTAAGAGCACTCCTCTAAATTTAGTTAATTCCTAAATACAACACGAAAATGCTAAAACTATATTACATATCTCTCAAAGTCGAGGCCCGGGGGCCGGATCCGGCCCTCCAGATCATTTTATTTTATTGTTATAATGGCCCGATGTTATCTTATACTTATTTCTAACTTGTATAATTTTGACAAAATGTATTTTTATGGAGAGTAAAATATTGAAAGTTGTTAAAGGTTTGAGTTGATTTATTCTGGAATTATATTCCTGCCTTTTTAATAATTATAATGATGTTAAAAAGTTATGGTTTTAAAGTTTAAAATATTGACATTTCGCTAGTTTTTTGGACTATTTTGGCATTTACTAAGATTTTTTAGAATATTTTGGAGTTTAGCTATTTTTTTCAGCTTCATGCTAGCTGTTTTGGCCAATTTTGGCTTTTTTCAATTTTTAGGCTATTTTGGAGTTTAGATAATATTTCAGCACATGCTAGCTGTTTTGGCTAATTTAGGCTTTTGTTTTTAGTTTTTTAAGCTATTTCGGAGTTTAGCCATTTTATTAAGCACATGCTAGCTGTTTTGGCTACTTAAGGCTTTTTTAAAATTGTTTATTCTGCTATTTTGGTGTTTGGGTAACATTCACATGCTAGCTGTTTTGGTTACTTTAGGCCTTTTTTCAGTTTTTTAGGCTATTTTGACGTTACCGATTTTTTTCCAGCTACACGCTAGCTGTTTTGGCTAACCTAAGTTTTTTCTTTTTTTTTCTTTTTTATAGGCTAAATTGGCATTTAGCTAATATTTTAGCTGGCTTTTAGCTTCAGCATTTTTTGCTGAAGCTAAAAGTTATGGTTTTAAAGTTTAAAATATTGACAATTCGCTAGTTTTTTGGACTATTTGGCATTTACTAAGATTTTTTAGACTATGTTGAAGTTTAGCTATATTTTTCAATTTCATGCTAGCTGTTTTGGCCAATTTATGCTTTTTTTTTTAGTTTTTAGGCTATTTTGGAGTTTAGCTAATACTACAGCAACATGCTAGCTGTCTTGGCTAATTTAGGCTTTTGTTTTTAGTTTTTTAGGCTGTTTTAGAGTTTAGCTATTTTTTTCAGCACATGCTAGCTATTTTGGCTACTTAAGGCTTTTTTGTAAAATTGTTTATTAGGCTATTTTGGTGTTAGGGTAATATTCACATGCTAGCTGTTTTGGTTACTTTAGCTTTAGTCCTTTTTAAAGTTTTTTTAGACTATTTTGACATCTACCGATTTTTTTTCAGCTACATGCTAGCTGTTTTTGCTAACATAAGTTGTTTCTTTTTTTTTGTTTTTATAGGCTAAATTGGCATTTATCTAATATTTTAGCTGGCTTTTAGCTCCAGCATTTTTAGCTATTAATTTCAGCATCTTCCGCTATCAGCGCTGGCATCTTCAGCCTATAGCATTTACACTAACATCATCACAGGTAATGCTATATATCTAGTTCATGACTATTTAAAAAAGTGACGTTTTTAATGCTTTAAAAATTTAGTTTTAGAGTATTCAATAAATGTTTATCCTGTTCCAATGGTGTGTTTTGAATTTTGGCCCCTAAGCGATTGAGTTGGACACCCTTGCTATATTAGTATCTTGAGGTTTCATTGTCTTTGGAAAGTCCTTCAACCTCCAAATGGAGTCAATGTAAACAAAAAGAAATCCTGACTAGAATGTATAGATTATAGCTGAGATCAAGTATAGACTTTTCCTCTGATGACAAAAACAGGAAGTAAAAAGAGTCGCCACGAATGAGAGAAACAGAAAGCAAGAGCTGCGTTTTTGGCACGAAGATGAAATGGATTTCCCTTTAAACCTGCAGGAAGAAAATCACTTTTTTTCCATGGTTGATCACACACAAATTACTATTAGCAGAGCGAGTATGACAGCTGGTGTCACATGGGTCTCACAAAACAACATTAAACTCTTGCATCAGCGCTAAGGAAGGCTAAGAGCTACACCAGTGTGTAACCATGTGCAACAGCATGCTAGTGCGGCACAAGAGACACTTGTGTGTTCCTGCAGCATTTTTTTCTGCTTGAAGATGAATAATAGAAGATATTGCCGCTGAACTTCAAAACACAAAGGGATGTTTGCACTAGAAAAAAAATGTCCTTCTCAAAGCAAGTTGAAAAAAATTGAGTTCAACATGAAAAAAATCTGTCAATGGAATTAGAAGCATATATCATGGAAAGATATCTTGAAATAAGACAAATTTATACCTACAAATTAGTTTTAAATACTGTTATTCAAGTATAATACTTTTGTAATGTCTTAAAATAAGCATCTATTGCTCAAAGACAGTGTTTAAGTCTTTAACATACATACTTTTACTATTATACCCAACAAAATTCTATTTTTAGCACCAAAACAGTCCCATAATTATCTTAAATGCTGCTACTGCCTACCTGACCTTTTTTCATCCAGTCCCTCGGCTCACCTGGCAGGTATGGCCAATGTCCCTTAATTGCCATCTGCTGATTATTGAAGACAGAGGAGGCCACACCAAGCCAGGCAGGGAGCAGAGCAGCAGGTGGATGTAGACCAATAGCGTGTCATTGCGTCATTGTCATGCCTCATCCAGCAGCTCGACTTTTTCTTGCTTTCCTTTTTGTTCATCATGTATACAGTGTTCCCACCTTATTCCCGGTGGGAGATAATAAACATGGTCTCTAAGCAGCATCTAATATGACAAACCAGTGCCATAATCACACTAACATGATATGGTGCACCTATGTAAAAATCTTGCTGTCCAGTCAACATCTAGATATGTCACACCTGTGCGCAAATCATGCTGTCCAGTTAGCATCTCGATATGGCACACCTGTGCAGTCATGACTAAGCATTAACTTAATATGGCACAGCTCAGAAATCATTATGCTGACAAGTCAGAATCTTAATATGGAACACCTGGACAAAAATCATGCTGTCCAGTCAGAATCTTAATATGGCACACCTGTGCAATAGTCATGTTGTCTAATCAGCATCTTACTATGACACACCTGTGCACAAATCATGCTGTCTAATCAGCATCTTGATATGCCACACCTGTGCAATAATTATGTTGTCTAATCACTATTTTGATATGGCACACCTGTTTAATATTCAGGCTATCTAGTCAGCATTTTGATATGGCACACCTGTTCAATAATCAGGCTGTCTAATCAGCATCTTGATATGGCACACCTGTTCAATAATCCTGCTGTCTAATCACTATTTTGATATGGCACACCTGTTCAATAATCATGCTGTCTAATCAGCATCTTGATAAGGCACACCTGTTCAATAATCATGCTTTCTAATCAGCATATGGCACACCTGTGAGGTGGGACGGATTTTCTTGGCAAAAGAGAAGTGTTTACTATCACAGATTTATTGACAATAATTCAGATAAATAGTTATTTTGTGTTTGTAGAAAACGTTTCAGATATTTTAAGTTCACCTAATGACAAATGGGAGCAAAAACAAAGGTTTTTCTTTTATATTTTGGTTTACTGCATCTTCATGACGTCCCTTGAGGTGACACCATGAGCCTCAAAAGAATTACAAGACCCTCCTGTACTCCCCTTAAGATGCGGCTGTTCCTCTCAATGACTTGGACAACCCAAAAACTCATAGGATTAGACTAAGGCTTAAAGCAAACATCTGACTCTCATTGAGGAATTTGATGCATTATGTTCGTCACAAGACCAATAACTCCTACATTTTTAAAACCATATTATTAGCGAAGTAGGTGTCCTTGGTTCCAAGAAAAACCCTTGAAATAAAAGCCAAAGAAATTCCATAAAGACCTGATCTAATTAAATCAACACTCATTATGTTTTTCATTTCTGTAAAAACCTCCTTGTGATGTTTTATAAATGTACTCCAGCACTTTAATGGTCGACTTGAACCTGAGAACAACAGCATCTCTGGGAGCTTGCTGTGCCTTTTCTGAAGTTTGGTACAAGTTTCTTTGTTAGACCATAGCAGTCCTTTCTCAATGTTATTGACTTACAGGCTGGAGTGATACTCTAGAAACCCACAGTTAGTCCAAGTTTTTTTTCTTTTTTTCTGTGAAACACCTTGTGTTACAGAGGCAGTGCCTAGCTGCTGGAACTTTAAAATCCCTCTATCTATATTCTACACCCACTTTACCCAAGCTACAGTTGGGAGGCTTTCTACCAAGGTTGCCAATTTGACAGTTTTTCAGCAAACCTAACTTGCAATGAGGATTTAATCATTTTGATTTCATCTGGTTTACACCAATCTTCTTTACCATGTTCTTACTCCTATTTCCCTGAATGTTTTTTGCACCTTTTGTTTCACAACTGTTGTTTCCTTTGGCACAACATGCTTCTTCATTTTCAACTATTGGAGAAATTACATTTTTCTGAAACTACACATAATAATTCTTGCCATAACACTGGCTGTGAGCATGAAACATAGCTACAAATTCAATACCCACAGTTTTCTTTTAGTGCCCCCACATCACAACTCCTTCATAAAATGAACTCAACTGCAATTGTATTTCTCTCGTACTGTGAGATACATTAAAGGATTGGCTCACCTGCCTTGACTCATATATGAACTGAAGTGCCATCCCATTCCTAACCCGTAGAGTTCAACATGTTGACCAACATCAGGTCACGCACTGATGTTGTCAAGAAGGCCTAGCTCTAATTCCACTCTAATTCACCCCAACGGTGTTCTCAGGTCAGGACTCTGGGCAGGCAAGCCAATTTCACCCTCACAAGATTCTGTCAATGTTTTGGTGTCCTGAAGCATTCACTGGAACTAAGGGGCCAGAAAAACAAGCCCACACCATCATTCCTTCCTTGCCAAATTTCACTCTCGGCACAATGCAGTCAGAAATGTACCGTTCTCCTGGCAACCTCCAAACCTAGACTCATAAATCAGATTTGTAGATGGAAAAGCGTCATCACTCCAGAGAAGGCGGCGTCTCCACTGCTCTAGAGTCCAGTGGCGGTGTGCTTTACAACACTCTTTCACAATTCTTTTCATATTCTTTCAAAAATCTGCATGGCTGAGTGCTTACAGTTTTTTCCAAATGCTAAAACACATTTTCTGAAACATTAGACCAATTTAACCAAACAGCAAACACAATTTTCGAAACATAAGCTAAATATACAAAATACTTAACTCATGAATCAAAATCTCACTTTGAGGTCAAAATGAAGACTCTGTTGTCAAAACTTACACACACACATCAAATCCAACACACTACGCACCAAAACACCAAACGCAATTTTCAAAATATAAACTAAATATACACAAGTCTTGACTCTTCAGTCAGAAGCTCACTATGAGTTCATAATGAAGACTCTGTTGTCAAAACTAACAAACATGCAGCAATCACAACACACTACACAACAAAACACTTGACACTGTTCACAAAATGTTTTACAAAGAATATATAGCAAAATTGACAGTAGAATGCAAGAAGATATTTTGTAATGCCTAAATAAAGTACACATTTTTACATCTGTTTTTACATCAAAAATGCTTATTATTTATTGTAAAATAAGAATCAGCATGGTAGAGAATTATTGCTACAGTAATGCAAATTACTGGATAAATAGTTACTCATTTAAAGTTAATTTCTTTTGTAAAATGTTGGATGTGTTTTCACTCAGATGGATAAAGACAACATCAAATGTTTGTTCACATACAAATATATTTTATGTTTATTCCTTGTCACAGTAAGTAGAACATACTTTCATTTCGTATTCTCTAATTGTTTCAGTTTGCACTGACCTGTTTTCCCTTTTAAATGTCCGCACGATTGATGCCACTGTGAACCGACTGAGTTGGGGGTTGAACCTTTGACCCGCTTCCCTCATGGTCATTCCATGAACCAACACATGGTCAATTACAGTGGCCCGGATCGCATCAGAAATCGCTGTCCTTGGTCTGGGTCTTGGAGTGAGTCTAGGTGCTGGTCTGGGTGGGGGTTCGGGTCCCAATGTGGGTCTGGGTCTCAATTGCCTTTCTCTATTTTCCATTTTTCATTAGCTGTTTAGTTGCTCCAGAACTGCCTTTATATTCAGTGCAGTTGATTAGCAAAGTGTCTTCAGCTTTGACCAGTTGTGTGTTAATGATGACTCCTGTGTTGGAACAGAGTTTGAGTTTTGCCTCTTTGTGTTAATGTTTTGCACCTTGTGTGTTGTGAATGCCGACTGTGTCTTAAAAGTGAAAATGTGTCTTGTGTTTCGCAAAGAGTGAATTGGAGTTTTGAAAATTGTGTGTTAACTGCAAATTGTGTTTTAGGATTTGACCAAAGAGTGATATTTTTGAGAAAAGAGTTAAAGCAATTGATGAGCTTGTTTGGAGAATGGCACTTAGTGTTTTAGCAATTGGGAAAAACTGTAATATTACACATCTGTGGTCAGACATAGTGATTAGAACACCTGATTCTGATCATTTGGATGGGTGAGACAATACTTTGATAAAATAGTGTATTCATACACTTTTTTTAAAAAGAATTTTATAGATAGCCAGGTTAAGGTGTTTTAGTTTAACTATACCTTTGAATTGAATTCCAAGAAACATTATTTGTCCTTATTCAGAAGGTTTTATGAGAAAAAAAAACATAATTTGCAAGAAACACCTAAAGAAAACATCCTTTCACTTCTAGCGTCTCACATGATCATTGGTAGAACCTCGTGTGCTCTCTAGTTCTGGCGATGGTGATGGAATTTTTCTTTAGCCTTTTGTACAGTATAAAATAATACCAAAAGCCCTAGCATTCCTGGTGAAAGACCAACACATTCTCATCCCCAAGTCGCCGCATGATGACATTCGGTTAGGGACCCCTCGTGTCCAAAACTGGCATTTTGGGTGTCACCAATTCGTCATTTTTTGACGTGCTGGCTGTTTAAATTAAATCACAGGTCCACAACCTCTGTGAACTGGAACAGTCCAGTATCGGTACTGTGTTTGGACCTGGTTTGTGCCCGGTACTGCGCCTAGTACCTAATCGGATCCAATATCGCATATGGAACTGGTTGTCTGGTACTGAGTCCAGAAACAAGTTAGGGTTAGAGTACAAGGTTTTTGCCCGGTCCCTAAACCCAGTAACCTAACCCAGCACCGGACGCGTCTCGAGGACCAGTACCACATCCAGTACCACATCCCTAGGGTTGCGGACCCCTGTTTTTAAGAACAGCCAACACTTCTAAAAACTATGAGTTGGTGACATCAAGAGGTCCTTTACCAAACAACAATATGTGAGGACTTGGGGCTGAGAATGTGTTGGACAAACCTGACATTTGGGGCTTCTGTACATGATCGAATCAGGATCATCTTCAAGTGAATTTAAAACCAGATTGTAAGACATTTAAAGGGGCCATACCATGATTTTCTTAAGCCTTTCAGAGTGAACTATTTATTTTTATATGATCATATATTACCTATGGAAGACTAAAAAACAATTTATTTCTGAAATTTTAGTTGTTTTCGGGAGTTTTTTCCTACCCGGAAGTAAAATGACTTAATTCCTGAAGCTCCGCCCACCACTGCATGTGGCTGCCGCCCATTTCATGGCGTCATCCTAGAGCCTTTCTGTCTAAGTTTCTCCCACGAAAATAAACAATATGCACATTTTTTTAGAGATGGATGCACATAAAACATATATGCCTTTAGTAGCCTTGGCTATCGCTACACTGGTTCACAACTCAAATACACTCGGCTTCTGCGCATAAATTAACAAACACCTGTTGAAGCTAGAGTTTATCAAAGACAGGAAACAATTGGAAGATATACGGTATTCTGCATCTAAAAGGAAAGTTTCTGGCTGATCACTTCTAGCTCAGTGGAGAAATTGAGTGTTGCTGTTAGACTGGGGGCGGTGCAGACAGAGCAGACTCTTCCTGGAGGGGGCGGTTCACATCATGCTGACATCAGCTCGATAGCATCCGCTCATTTTTGTGGGTATGGGAGGGGCTGCTGCTGAGAGCACAGGTTTTTATAGATTTAAATGCCTGAATGAATCAAAATACAGCTTCGGGGTACTTTATAGAGAGGACTGAACACTTAAAACCTCAAAAAGTAGATTTTTTTTATGGTATGGCCCCTTTAAGCAAGAAAAAACATAAATTGACCACAAATATTTCTGAGTATTGCTCTAAATCACAGGCATTATTTAAAACCCGCTGGGGTTTACAGTGACAACACACTGCCTTTGCTTAACATCTCCACATTTAAGTCTCCAATCACAATTTGGCTCATAGGACTTCAGCTCCTCGGGAATGGTCTCACATTTTTCCACGTAGATATTTTAAGAGCAGCCTAAATGGGACGTCCAGCTCTGTGACAAAATTGAAAGATTAATTGTACACGTTTAAAGACAAAAATATTCTGACGGCGACAACGACTTGAGAAACTCCTTAGAGAATGCTTCAACCAATTTGTCGCCAGCAGTTACAGCCCAGTGAGGTACAAGTCATCGTTAAAGCCGACTGTGCACACACGTGAGCACTTGCTCTTAGAAGGAGGAAGCCAAAAAAACCAAAATGAGTGTCATCAATCACACCATACAAAGGTCCATCTTTCTTTACCTATCTGGAAAAGGTATGCACTGGTCTGTAAAGACCTATTAATTTCTGGTAGGTAGTTTCCATTTGTCTGCTCCAAAACTTTGCACTAAAAGCTTGATCTTGGGAATCAATTTAAAGGTGGGTTGGGTATCATGACTCTCTATTTGCTGTTATCTGACCTTCTCATAGCTAAGCTTGTCTGGTGCTTAAAATTGGTCGTATTGTTCTTATGTTTCATCTTGCTCACAGATTAATTTGTCATTTCAACAGACAGTAATCTTTGCAGGCTTTTATTTATTTTTTTCTTTAAAAAGCGATAAAAATTAGTTTTACTTTTGTCAGTCTGTACCCTCTTGGAATGATAAAGTCCTTTTTTTCATGTTTGTTAGCTATTAACATTCTTGTTCTGTTTAATTAAACTGATCACATGCAGCACATTGGATCCTTGATCTTGTTTAAGGATGTATTTAGGGTTTGGTCAATACTTTCATTATTTAGAGAAAGCTGTTTGAGCAATTACTCTTTAAAATGTTTCAACTTTTTTTTTTAATAAACATGGGAGACACATACTCTTAACACTAATTGTCAAAGTGCTTACTAATGTGGGGCAGATGTGATCAACTATGTACGCGATGAGAAACCTTGAAAGCATCATTATCTGTCAGATTAACTCCATTATTCCACCTACATGAATATAAATGGTACTGAAACTGTCTAGATTTGTTGCCCTTCCACCTATTATAGATGAACCTGGTCTGTTCTCTGGCATGACTAATAACTATTTGCAGCATCTCCTATTTACACTTTTCAAAATTCGGATGTGTCATAAATATTTAATTCACACAAAAGCTTAGAGCCAAAGGGCACACATTTACAAAGAGGCAACAGGTATTTATCTGTAATGTTAATAGAAATACCTGAACTGAGAGAGACGGAATGTAAAAATTAATTCAGGAAATTTCATTGTATGATTATTAAATAATGTATTTGGATAATGGCGGAGAAAATATGTATTTTTTGGCTCTTTAAAACAAGTATTAAATTCACTCCTTCACAAATCTGTCTTTTCTTTTTTTAAAAAAAGCTCATCTATCCTGTGTTAATGTAATTCATTTGAACTGGTTATCTGTATGAAAGACACCTGTCAACATCCATAAACAGACAGACTGGAACCTCTCCAACAAGACCAAAGAGCTGTCAAAGGACACCAGGGACAAGATAGTACCCCTGGTCAAGAATGGAAGCTACAATAATCAATCAGATAGATAGATAGATAGATAGATAGATAGATAGATAGATAGATAGATAGATAGATAGATAGATAGATAGATAGATAGATAGATAGATAGATAGATACTTTATTAATCCTGGTATATGATTTAAAAAATCTTGGATCTTCAATCTGTGTTGCAGTAGAATGGCATGATCCATAGGAGGATTAGGAGTGTCATGTGGTCAGATTAGGCCAAAATGGAACTCTTTGGTATAAACACCACTCAACGTGTTTGTAGGGCTAAGACTGCCGAGTTACATCTCAATAACACCATACTGATTGTGTAGCTTGGGGTATAAACATCATGGTTTGGAGGGTAATTTTCGGCAAATGGGACAGGACGACCAATCTGAACGTAGGAAAGGATGAATAGGGGTATGTATGAAATTCTACCTTCCGTCCTTCCATCAGTGAGACCATTGAAGATGAATAATTACTGTATCTTTCAACTATCCCGATGATCCTAATGCAGGGTTGCCCAAATCTAGGCCTCAAGGCTGGTTTTCCAGAATTCCTGCCTTATCTGCTGCTGATTACCTGGATCAGGTGTGTTTGGCCAATAAGGAGCTTCAATGGCTGACTGGTTGGTAAACAAGTAGGACACTGGCCATCGAAGGCAGGATTTGGGCACCCCTGTCCTAACCACATCTCCCCAGCAATGATAGTAGAGTGGTCAAGCCAGTCTCCAGACCCCAATCCAATAGAAAATCTGTGAAGGGAGTTGAAAGTCTGTCCTGTTCAGCAACAGTGGACGAATTGACCAAAATAGCAGCTACTGTGTTTGCAAACCTTATAAAGACCTACAGGAATCATTTGACCTCTATATTGACATCCAGGGTTACATTACAAAGTATTGAGGTGCTTTTTTTATTGACCAAATACTTGTTTTGTGCACCAGTGTACAGATATATAATGTAATACAGAGAGATTGAGATATCCACATTCCTTTGTAGAGAGTAATAGAAATAAAGCAGATGTGGCATTTATAAGTGATGACAACATCAGGAAGACGGAACATGATTAACTATAGACATACCAGGGACTTGGGGAAGGGCAGGAGAAGACTTGGGAGGTGACAGGACTGCCAGTGGTGATCAAAGTGAATGGGTCAGTAACTCCCAAACTGGAGGATTGGCTACAGCCGATTCCTGGGAAAACTTCAGGCATCTCAGTCCAGGGTAGTGGAGTACTAGGAATAGCAAAAATACTGGCAAGGACACTTGAAGACTCAGGCATCTGGTAGAGAACCCAAGATTGTGTAAGAAACCTTCCGTGGAGGTTGAGAAGAAATTCACATTTTGAAAACGGCGTTTGTGTTATTTGTTCATTTGTTTTAAAAAAATGTGCCGTCTTTTGTAATTTGTCTGTCTTTGTGTTCCAAGCAAAGCATTTCAACTGGGAATCGATAATTTCTCAGATTTATGCAAACATTTTCCTACAAGGATGTTTGACAAATAGAGTAATAATCAAACAGCATTGTTAATAAAACAAAAGAAAAGTAATAGATTAACGTATTACCCCAGATTTCAGCACGTCTCCCTTGTGTTGTATGGGGAGGTCGTCTTACGACAGTCCATAGTCTGTTGCATCTCCGGTCCATCGATTCTCTGCACTGGAGTGCTTTATGTTGCCACTCCTTTGTCGAGTAGTTTCTCCAAAACTTTGGCAATTAGATTGCCAGAAAGGGCAAACTATTAGCCATTTAACTATTTATGTTTATTTTCCCAGTAATTCCGGTGTGTCCTTGATGATACATAACACATGCATTGACCTTTGTCTATCGGTGCAAAATAATTATTCTACATTCATGTGGTGTTGGAAAATGTGTTGTTTTTCCAACATTCATGTGTGTTTTTCAAGTTGGACATGTATTATTTAAATCCGAACACCACATTTGAGCAGGTTTGCATTTGTGCAATTTGCTCTAAAATGAGATCAAAAGCCACAAATTTTGAAACACTTTTTTTTTTGTTTTAAAGTACTTTTTAATGAAAAGCCAGGTTTTTATCCAGATTCCATGTTGTTTCTTTCTTCCAATGAGGTGGATTAAGAAAATACTCCACACATCTACTTACGGGGTCTTGTCCAGGGATGGGCAAACGTTCTTACTGGTGGGGCAAAAAAGGTTCTAAAATCTGACAAAATGGCCGGATCCGGACCAGGAGGAGATTTGTGGCATGTTTTGGTAATTCATCCATCTATCCATCTTCTTCCGCTCATCTGGGACAAAATTCATTTCTTAAAAAAAATAAAAAAAGAAAAATAATATGGGATCTGGACAAAAACATGAATGAATGAATAAATGAAATGGTTTATTTCAAGCAATCAGGTCATAATACACAACATATCACTTAATGAATCACAAGTAGATCGCTTGAAAGAGAGTGGAAGGAAGTGAACTTATATAATCCCACCACGACAAAAACATGCCATCATCTTGATTGGAATTTACTTTCAAACACTACATTTTGGATTTTTATTTCAAAACTGTGGTTTTTGTTGTCCTTTTGGTGCCATTTTAACCAATAGGTGGACTGAGTTTAGTTCATGTGATGTTGGAATAATCGGAAAAATGACTTGGAAATCCCACATGAAAATCGGAAAAAACAACAAATCTTCAAACATAACATGAATGCTGAATAACTTTCTTTGCCTTGAACAAAGGTGAATTTATTTGTAGTGCGCCATCCACGGGGAGACACCTGACACCTATTAACAAAACATTAATCAAAATAGTTTATTCCAGTTTGGCAGGCCAGATGAAATAGTTTATAGGGTTCCCCAGCTTGTAAGTTGGTGTGTTCCTTCTGTCAAATTTTAGACCCCTTTGTGGCCCACAAGTCTAAACGTTTGCCCACCCCTGCCCTATGCCCTCTCCTTCAAACATCAGACTTAGACATGACTAAGGCGATATAAACAATCCGACTGATAAATGAACGTTTTATTTTTAGTGTCATTTTTGTGTAAATCTATTAGTTTAGCACTGCAACACAACTTTTCATTTTTCTTTCTGTAGTGTTTGTATTTTGAATTTACTGCATACCTAAGGTGCTTTGCATATAAAACTGCCTTACCTTGCTTAACAAAATTAAAAAAATACTTTAGAAAAACGTAAAAGTATTAGAACTTCTTGTCAAAGAACTGGATCGTTTTCCTACTTCTTTATCTTAACAACCAAACAGGTAAAATCTTTCTAGTTCGTCGAAGAAATAGTCTCTGGGCTGCAGTGTCTTGTCTCAAGTGAATACTTTGGGCGAGTCGTCTCCGCCCTCTGTGTCAGTGACTAAATGCTGGGTCTGATGCCAGAAGGCTGCTCTTCACTTTGATGATGACTCGCTGTGGCAGGGAGCCTTTGATCCTCTCCCCAGCTTTGTGAATAAAGAATACACTTTGATTGATGTTGTGCACATTATGGCCATTTGAGAGTTGGCAGAGGAGAAAAAGACATGCCTGTCATGTTGAAAAGCCCCTTGTCTCTGCTGCTGAAGGCCAAATTGCAGGAAAGTCCTTTTGTGATGCTTTCAACATCTAAACCTATACAATGACTATTATGGGAGGCTAAACTTCCCGACAGCTGGCTTTCTGTTGCTTTGTCATTTGTTTGATTTGATCAACACACATGGCTTTTTAAAGCAGTCTGCCTTAAAACAGACTCACATGGGTTGTTGAGAATGAATCTTTATCAGCAATAACACACACACACCATATGGACAATGCCCAAAAATGACAATACGGGTCAAACACAATGTGACAGAAATGTACTAGTAGTGTACTAGTAGTGGAAGCTATGCTTTTGTGAACAACGGTATGAGTTCATGTAAAATTTGCCTTCTAGAGAAGTACAGAGAAGGTCAGAAGGTTCTGTTTTTCTATCTATAGAAAGTCTACGATGGGATACTGACAGATGAGCTGTGGTTTGTGTGAGGAAGTCTGAAAAAGTAGAGATGCACATTGAGGACATGAGCTGTAAGACAATAGTGAGATGTACTGTAGGTACTTGCTGTGGTGATGGACAGACTGATGGATGAGGTTTGACTGGAATCTCCATGGATCGTGATGTTGGCGGATGACGCTGTGATCTATAGTGAGAGCAGGGAGCAGGTAAAGGAACTTCTAGAGAGGTGGAGGTTTGCTCTGGAATGAATTGGAGTCAACATTGGTGAAGAAGGTGGAGGACTTGGAGCACTTAGTGTTAACAGAATGTGAGAATGAGGTGAAGAGGTGAGTGTTTTCAAACAGGTTGGAATGGGTGGATGAAGGTTTCAGGTGTGCTATTTGACAAAAGAGTGTTGGAAAGCATAAAGGCAGATATTTTTTTTGTTTAGAGACTGTGAAAGAGACAAGAGGCAGAGCTGGAAGTAGTAGAGATGAAGATGTTGAAGTTCTTGGGATTGACCAGGATAACAGGATCAGGAATTAATCAAACAGAGGAACTCTTTGTGGTAGATGTTTTGGAGATTAATCAAGGGAAGAAGACTAGAAGTAGGGACAGTGATGACGTTGGTCAAAGGATGCTGAGATACCAAGAAAGTGGTCTAGAGTAGGGGTGTCCAAAGTCAGTCCTCGAGGGCCGGCCTCCTGCTGGTTTCCCAGAAATCCTGCCTTATCTGCTGCTGATTACCTGGATCAGGTGTGTTTGGCCAATAAGGAGCTTCAATGGCAGGTTGGATGGAAAACATGTAGGACACCGGCCCTCGAGGACTGACTTTAGACACTTGGGGCAGCCGTGGTGCAGTGGGAGAGTGGTCAACTCCTGATTGGAAGATTGCGGTTTGACTCCCGCCTTGTCCACCCATGTGTCAAAGTGTCCTTGGGCAAGACACTGAACCCCCAAATCTGTTCTGGTGGAAGGTTGGCGCCAGTGTGTAAATGTGTGAATGTGACTGTAAGGCGCTTTGGGTCTTCAAGGAAGGTAGAAAAGCGCTATACAAGTATACGCCAATTACCATTTACCCCTGGTCTCGAGTAAGACCAAAGAGGAGGTCCATTGACGTAGTTAAGGAGGCTGGTTGGTCAGAGCAAAGCACAACGGGTTAGGGTTCAATTTAAACTAATAATTCACTGTAGAAAACCCTAAAGGGAGAAGGCAAATAAGACTTTTTAATATCAACATGATTATAAATGAATATCAAGGAGCTTCAGAACCAGAGCAGCTCCACTGGCACAACCACGGATATGGAAGCTTTCTTAAGGACACCACATGGAGTTGGGTTGCTGGGCTTCTATCTGACCTGATTTTAAATTTCTGCCTTGAGACAAGAAGACAATGAGTTCAAGTCCACAATGTTCCACCAAATCACTCACTGGTGGCGTGATGCATCTCTTTGCTAGCTCTACTGAGAGGTAAAATGCTAACATTTTAGGCACTCAGGTGTGTACCAACTAGTGACATTGTGACCACAACCTTTATAACCAAATTAGTATCTAATTTAATAAGATAGTCGGCGAACAATTGTGAGGGAAAAGAATATTTTTTATCCTTTGACAAGTCAAACCTATTTTTGATATTATCTCTTAGTTCCAAACAAAAATGGCCTCTCAGAAGATCGTTGCTTCTTTAGGGAATTTCTGTCACAAAGTTTTTACCTTCTAAAAGAAACAGTTTTGGAACAATATGTTAAAAATTAAAAGTATTGGAACAATTCGTTCATAGGTGGAGATTACATATAAAACACACAAACGGACAAAAGCAGAAGTTAGGACACAGAAGGCCAACAAGATGGGACAAATGAATGATAAAATCTGGTTATGAGATGAACAAAGGACAAAATACACGGAAAAAAAGCTACTTTCTTGCAGTATAATGATCAAGAGGTACATAAACTGTGGATTTCTATGTATTATTAATTAAAATATGCAATTTTAGAAATGTTATTCCATACTAAAACAAGTTAACGTTCTACAAGCACCAAAATTATCTGTTTTGGCAAAAGTTATAACTTATTTTTCCTCTTAAATCACTTTTTAAAACTATTTTACAAGCATCACCAGTGGTTTTTTTTTAGTCATTTTATCCCAAATTTCCTTTTCTAGGACAGTTACTAAGTTTATTGGTTAATCAAAAATTCCCCTTTTGAGTTGTGGGCAGGACCGTTGGCGCTGAGTAAGCCGCTCTGCTTTCCCATCATCCATCTGTTTACAAGCTCTCCCACTAGCTTCACCACCCAACCTAACATTTCCAGTGCCGCAGAAATTATGAGAAATATTGGAGCTATCCAGCCCTACAGTTTTGATAAGAAGAGATACATGGATCTGTTTTTTTTTTTTTTTTTTT
>NC_050535.1:5068693-5086204 GCF_002922805.2 Oryzias melastigma | reverse complement strand
TATCTGGTCTTGTTGCACTTTGGAGTCCAATTTGGAGAAGAGTTTTGATCAAAATATGTCCTCCATCATGAGAAAAATGGCTAAAAACCTTGTTAAAAACACCAAAAACATGATTTTTTTTCAGAGAAAAACCTTTGGATACTTCTCATCTAAACCCCGCCCAGTTTTATATTTAACAGTCGTCCTCATATGTAAGGCATACGGAGAGGAGTTTCTCAATCAGCAGCTTAAATAACACTCGTTAGGTTCACCGGAGACCTTTAACTTCACGTTTAAATGTAAAGTGATTGCTCGAGTTTTGCTTCACACTAACGATTCAAAGGGGAAATAAATCCTTTAAATCATTTTCATGAAATTAAAACATAAAGCATTAAGCTTATTTTATGTGAACCAAATAGAGGTCTTAGCCATGAGGAATGCTTTAATATGTAAAGTTCTATGAATAACCCAATCATGGACCAGTCATTTAGGAAAATATTCCATTCTACCTTGGAGGCTAATAATTTTGACCTTAATTGTAGATGTGCTTAGATGTCCAATTCATCACCAGAGTAATCTGTTGCAGATATACCCTTTGACGAAGCTGAGTGGTGTGCAGGAAGCTGAGTCTGGTGCTTTTCATGTGCTGTGAAAATGTGCTGAGCTCCCGAGAGACGCCACATAACGGTTTGACTGTTACGGCGATCAGAACACCGGCATTCTGGGATCGGGGGATATGATACATTATCGAGCTTTTGTCAAAACCGGACACATCAGCATGTGACACATTAAATATAGGAAGGGAACCTGCAGAGTGCAATACCATCAGAAATCTCTCAACCATGATGAGCTAATGTTTCCAAAAGCGGGTTTGCAGAGAGTGTGCGCGCTCAGGTTTGTGTGCGGCGTTTGTTCAGCCGAGCTGAGCTGATCGGTACTCTGTGTTCTGAGGGAACTCAAAGCAATCTGCCACCGCTACCGAATCCGCCCAGCACTGACTGTACAATAACACAAAGGACAGAGCAAAACACCTGCTGAGATGATGAAGATGGCTGGCAGCCAAGACAACATACGGTCTCCGTTCTGGCACTAATGAAGACAACGCGACATAAATATCGGACAAAACGGCCCACTCTGGAGACCTGTACCCCACTGCAGTGCTGTAAACATTTGATTGTTGGAAGAAAAAAAACAGACTCGGGAACGTGAAAAATTACATATAACACTTAAAAGTGAAGCTTTCTACTGGCATAAACATCTCCCCGCCTTTGAAGCCTTCAGGTGACGGAGCGTACAGTCCTCGGCTGCAGGATGAAATGAACTCCTGCTGTAAACAAATGTAAGTTGTACGTTCTGTCAGGATGTTTCAAACAGCTTGTGGTGATAGAAAGAGAGTCTTTGGGGCCTTGAAAGATCTCCCTTCACACAAACATCAGTTGAGCGGTTAATTAAGTTGAGCCAGTGATTGAAGGGCAAATGCGTTTTATGTTCAGCACCTGGAAGCAGCTTCGTTTAGATAATGTTTGAGCGTCCAAATTTCCCTACACCATCCTATGGTATACCTCCAGAAGTATATTTCATCATTTCCAGAAATGATTCGATTCCAATTTTTTTTTTATTAAAATCAATTAAATTATATATTTTTAAAATTAATCGCTATCCTTTTTTTTGTCTCAGTTTTTGCCGACCACTAATTATCTGCGAATAATTCCAGTATGAAATCACACACGAAATCCTACATTTAGAACTTTTATTTTTAATCACTGCTGTCAATCGATTGCAAAAAAAAAATCTGATTAATCGCACTTTTGTGTTGGGATTAACGATTAGATTTTATTTGTACAATATGGTACCGGATCATGGATCAAATAGTCCGCTTTTTGTGAAAAAGTGATCTAAACCACAAAAATAGCAAGAATAAAGTACTAAAAACCGATTAAATATTTATTTTTTTTGTAAGCGACCGCGGTATAAGCGGGATAACACCTGAACCGCCAAGCTGAAGTGAAGTTTCTTCAATTAATACATATTAACGAGTTAATTATTTTTTATTAATTGCGTGCGCTAACGCGTTAATCCTCAAAGCCCTAATTTAAACACATTTGTTTAAAAAAACATTAATAATTTGAATATATTTATATTAATCTGATACAGTTCACCCATATGGAGCCAAATTGAAATATTTCAATTTGGCTCTTTCGAGGCTCCATACACATACTGTTAAATGTATTAATGACATAAGGAGATTGTTAATTTCATAAAGTTTTACATAGTTTCTCAAAAGGAGAAGTTCTAACAAAAATGTTAACATTGTAAACATTTTTTTTTTAAATATCAGTTTGGCCACTAGGTGGCGATCGCGCTATAGCATTACATCTTATTCCAAAAGAAAAAGACAGTATGAGTTAAAAAAAAAAAAAAGTTTTAGACCACAAATTGTTAATTAAAAAATATTTCCTTAAAAGAGTTTATTAAATTCCTGGTGTGAGTTTATAAAGATGTTTATTTAGTTAGCAATGCTTGTTTAGGTTGACGGATTGTTAGCATTAGCCGTCCTATGGGAAATTCAATTAAATGTTAGCATTAAGCTAGCAGATTTTAGCTTAATATGCTAAATCCATTTATATATATATATATATTTATGAATCAATGATTGATCTATTAAGCTTAAATCAATTCAAATCAATTCTATTAACCCAGCCCAAATGACTCAAACGGGCCTCCGTACTTCCCCCTGTTCATGGAATGAAAAAGAAAGATGGAAGTGGAGCGGCGACACAATTTACCGGCCAAACTTTGACCTCAGTTTGATACATGTGAAGGCCTGCAGCCAGTCAGGAGGCCAACTGTTAAAATAACTCCCTGACAAGGAAGCTCTGGCTGTTTAGAGAGATAATGGCCTGGACCGCAGACACAATAATAGCCTCCCTCCGTGAAGAAATGCTGCCCTGCCAGTTCAGAGAGCTCCATGTTGCCTATTTATAGTGTGCCATAATTAATACTCTGTAATTGAAGTCTGTCAGGAGAGTAATCTGACTCACAACGCCGTGCTCAAAGCCCCCATGCACTTATCAAAGGGAAAATTTAAAGGATGGTAATCATAGTTGTCCATTTGGAATGCAGAGGACATTTCTTCTTGAATCTTTTAATTGGGTGTTAACTAAACCATCATACAAAACATGTACAGTCAAAGTGGGTACCTAATAATGAAAACGATCTGTAAAGAAATGCGTGTATCCAGACATATAAAAAGATTCAATAAGACTCAAACATAAATAAAAGTAGATAATATATTGTTTACTCACCTCTACGGCTTCTACCTACCTACAACTACATTTAGCCCTCCAAACGAAGACTAATAGTAAAATAGTCTTAGAATTTGGATGGCTCTCCCACTTGATGATGTCATCAACAATCGCCGGTTAGCTAGGTTAGCACAGAGCTGCTAGCGCTAGCAAAAATACACAATTTCAGTTTTATAACTTTAAAAAAGATTGTGCTGAAACAACATAATTTACATTTAAATGTGAAATTCTGTGTGGCTAACTCTCCCGCTGGAAGGATACAGAACTCGGAGTCCTTTCACTGTAGTTTAAAAAACCATTTCAGAGATTCAAATTCCCTTTAAATTGGAGGGGTAGGAGAAGAATTATATATATATGTATAATACGAGTAAAAGAAAACATCAAAACCATTCAGCGTGTCTACAAACTATGAATTAGTGTGATAATATAATTTAAACTATTAAACTAAAGAATGTTGAATAAACATGTTTCTGATCTTAACTCATTAGTTTTCTGTGATAAAAATAGAGATACAAAAATAATTTACTGTTTAGACAGAATATATTGGATCAGATCGGACTAGATCAGATTAGATTAGATTAGATCACATTACATTAGACTAGACTAGACTAGACTAGATTAGATTAGATTAGAGTAGATCAGATCTGATTAGATTAGATCACATTACATTAGACTAGACTAGACTAGACTAGATTAGATTAGATTAGATTAGATTAGACCACATTACATTAGACTAGACTAGATTAGATGAGATTAGATTAGATTAAATTAGATCACATTATATTAGACTAGACTAGACTAGATTAGATTAGATCACATTACATTAGACTAGACTAGACTAGATTAGATCAGATTAGATTAGAGTAGATCAGATCAGATTAGATTAGATCACATTACATTAGACTAGACTAGACTAGATTAGATTAGATTAGATTAGATTAGATTAGATTAGATTAGATTAGATTAGAGTAGATCAGATCAGATTAGATTAGATTAGATTAGATTAGAGTATACTAGATTAGACCAGACCCGACCAGATTAGATTAGAACAGATTTGACCAAACCATTCCAGGCCAGATTATATTAGATTACATCAGATCAGATTAGATTAGATTAGATTATACTAGACTAGATTAGACCAGACCATATTAGATGAGATTCAATCAGACCAGATTAGACCAGACCACATTAGATTAGAACAGATTAGACCAGATTAGATTCAATGAGATCAGACCAGACCAGATTAAATTTGATTAGATTAGAACAGACCAGATTATATTAGATTAGATCAATCAGATCATATTAGATTAGATTAGATTATACTAGAATAAACCAGATTAGACCAGACCAGATTAGATTAGAACAGATTAGACCAGACAAAATTAGATTCAATGAGATCAGACCAGACCAGATTAAATTAAATTAGATTACAACAGACCAGATTAGATCAGATTAGTAATGATTTATTTTAAGCAATCCAAACAAGAATAATGCACGTCCAATAAAATCAACAAAGGTTTACATCCATACAAATATTTGTCAGACATAGAATAACTAGGCATCAAAATATAAATATTTTAAATATGTAAAGTACTTGTTTAATAACTCAATAATTTGACAAATTAACTATAAATAACGCCCCAACAAAATACATAGAATATAATTATCAAAAAAGTACGCTCCATAACAACAGGTATCTTGAAGTATGAAAAACATGTCCCCTTTATTTTCCATCAGGAAAAACAGAAGAAGTTATTTGGCTACAAGAATCTGGACCTCCTTAAAAAGAACCAAACTTTTTTGTCACGTTATTTTTACCACCTGAGTCATCTCTCAATCACAATTGGCTAGATAGAGGGTTTAAAAAATCTAATCATTTTCCAGATTGCTGCAAATACTATATAACAAAACAAAAAAAACCATCAGTTAGTCCCAATATTTAGTAAAAATAACCCTTTCCATTAGTATTTTAAAAATACAGTTACCCCCTGATTCCCACATTTACTACAGGGCTACACTACTGTTACAGAGAGACACACCCTATTAATAATAAGCCAATCTGGGGTTTAATCTTTCATCAGAATTCATCAGCTTCCTGCTGTTCAGATTCACACCAAGTCTTACCAGTAGCATCCATGTTTCCAAGCTAAAAAAAAACCATCAGGGGCTCAAAACATCCAATTTAGCACGCCCATATTAGCACTCCAGCTGTAATCCATTCATTAGGGAAACAATCTCCGTCTTTTTTTGATAATTAATGCCATTTTGGGTGGTGATGTAATGTGTTGCATGTGGGGAAAGTAGGCCTCCTTACAGTATGTTAATGATCCACGGCATTCTGCTAATCAGTCAATTAATCACCATCTTATGAATTTAATCTCTACTTCAGTGCTGTTCTACATAATGGGTTTTAAATACTGAAATCCATGCTTGGATTACAGCTCCATCGGTTGGGATTTCCACTGACAGTCTCTTCATTTAAGCGCTATTAGATAAGAGTTCCTTATCGCTCGCATCTGTGAAAACTGTATTTTATACTGTCAAAAAAATCATGTTTGTTAAAAGGATGGTTGATTTCCAAGAAAACTAGCTGTACTGAAAAAAAAAAATTCAATTTCAACCTCATATTTATGTATTGGAAACTTATTTCTCTCACATCTTGAGCTCAGGTTGTTGTAGGCGAAGGGAAATAGCCGCCCTTGAGTAATAAAACAATTTATAGTGGTGGATCACTTTGTGTTGCATGTTTGGACTGATTTCAGCGAGCGGCGCCACGAAGCCAATCAATGCGACTAAAAGGGTTCCAATTGTTTGACTCAACTATTCTAAAAGTGGTGAAAATGAAGAATTAAGGTCTGACCTTCAGCTGTGTTGCAGCTCTAAAGAGGAATTCAAGCTTGTGAAATTTGTTCCATTTGTTTTTGCTTAAAATAAATCTGCACAGAGGTTGGAAAAAAAGCGTCTGTCAAGTTGAAAATGTAAAGCTGGAGAGTAAAAAAGCTAAATACCTTTATGAGATTATATATACCCTATTTCAGGGGTGCGACTAATACTCAGAAGCGACTTATATGAGTTTTTTTGTGTTTTTTTAGACATAAATAAGCTCATATATTTGTAATTTTTCCACTAAACACTGGTTGTCTTTTAGCCGTTATTTCCCATAACAACCACTAGAGGGCGGTGCATTCGAAGTATTTGCTACACATTGCCAGAAGAAGTGTCGTCCAAAACAAACATGGAAGAGAATCTGATTGTTTTTCTTTTCAACTTTGCATTTTTTCTCATACAGATTATAAGATTAGTATTCTTGTTTTTATTTATTTGTTCTGAAACGTCAGACTTTTCTACCAAAAGTGCGACTTGTACTCCATCTACTTCATCTTCTTGATTAGACATTTTTTGCTCTTGTAACCTTCAACTTATACTCCAGAAAATATGTTATATGTCCAATCTTTATTTCTTTTTCCAAGAAAATTGGGATAAAATTCCCCCATTTAAGGTCATCAAAGATTGTCTTTTTGCCCTTTTACTTTTTCTTTTGGGAAAGCAACTATTTCCCGACAATCTGAAGGTTTTCTTTGACTTCAGAAAGATTTCTTATAAGTGGAAAGCATTCATGGTAGTTGCCAATCTTTTGTTGAAGAAGATGTCTGGGCAATCTCACTCCGAGATCAAACTCTGATCGGAGTAAATTACATATAAACAAAAAAGTTGAAAAAGTTAAATTTACTGCTTTTCTAAAATAAAATTTACACATTCTTTTTTTTAATTCTGGGATTGAGATTTTGTTAAATTAAAGGGATAATATCGAATTTATTTGTAGTTTTCGGACAAATGTGATCTTTTATTTTAATAAATAAGGCGGAGAACGAAGGTCAATCTGACGCAGAAGTGCACCCGCTATGGGGGCGGAGCTAAACGGAATTCCAACAACAAGGAAACAGACTGTAACTTTATTTTGGGATGGGGACCTACATGAATTTTCCACAACAAGCACTGGTGTTGTCTAAAAATTGCAGAAACTCCGCGGTTCTCCGCAAAAGCCCCGCCCACTGACGTTGCAGAAGGTGAGCAGTTTAAAGTGGACAGACACGCCCTCACCTGTGTAGTTTAAGGTGAAGCTGACCTGAAATCTAGCTGGATCAAACTTCTCCCAAACATTAAAAAAAAATGTTTTTACAAATACAATAAAGAAAATTTATGAAAAAAGAGAAAAAACTGAATTCCAGGAAAAATGTCAATTACCCAGCAGTGATAAATTCTTATTTTTTAGGCTGCGCGGTATAACTTTAGCCAGGATTTTTTTTGTTGATTTTTTTATTGTTTGTTGACAAATTTTACTCTTGTTATTTTTATGAAACTACACCTAAAACATTCATTCTATGTTGTAAAAACAGTTTTTTAAACATTTTTTGGCTTTCCACAGAAAAAAGAATCCTATTTTTCCAGATGGAATTTTCTGTTTTTGCATCATTTTATGTCGAGTGTGTGAAAATAACATGAAAAAAAGATCAAATAAAGGTAGTGTCATATAGGTTATTATGTATATATATTGTATATATAATGTTTTAATTAAAATGATACAAAATAAGCAAGTAGGTAGTCTTTCAAATTAAAAAACTGAGTTTTAGGGTTAAAAAATAAACGTTCTAAGTATAAAATTTTGCATGTGATATCATATTATAATTATTTGCAGATAATAAGTGGCTGGCAAAAACAGACAAAAAAAAAGTCGATTAATCGCGATTAATTTTTTCCAGATTTGCGATTAATTACTATATTTTTTAATTAATTCCCAGCCCTTCTTTTTTGTCATTAAATAAGAACTTCATCATGTTGGGCATGGCGGTGGAAGGATGCTGATCTGGGCTCAGGAAATCCTCTCCTAATTTAAAGTACTCTTAAATAAAACGGACTGTAAACCAAACCAATCAATCCAAAACAGAAAACAACCAGAGAGTTTCTGAGTTTTACAGAGAACATTACCTGCTGAGTTCAATTCCGATCAAAACATTTATTGAATCCCCCTAATCACTTTCCTTCGAGAAAGGAGGAATGTCCACATTACAGGAGTTTTCAAAGTGACTTGCTTTAGCTTTGTTTCAGGCCTGCTGCCAGGCCTTTTTATGTTGGAGCTCATGTCTTGATCTGAAAGGTACCTGAGCTGACAGAAACACAAATGGGATTAAAACGTGTTCAGCCTGAAGGATCCAGTGACAGCAGGAGAGAGCAGAACGAGAGAGGAAGAGATCTCAACTGGAGAGATGAAACTTTTGCTCTGTGAATACATTTAACCTTTGCTCAGCTTTTTATTTATGCTAATGTTTAAACATGCTGTTTTAATTATGGACGAGGTCTGTGCTAAAGGTGGACTCCTGCTGGCCATTTAAGCATCTGGCTAAAGTCCACTTATTTATTCATTTATGAATTTGGATTTTTTTTCTCAAAATGCCCTTCTAGTCTCCTTAAAGACTGATGAAAATAGTGTTTTTTAACATGTTCTTGCAGCATTTTTCTCATTATGGAGGGCATAGATAAAGAAAATAAAGAACAAAGTTGCATTTCTGGTTTTTAAATCACTGTGAATTAGAAGTAGAAGAATTAAAGGTGCTTCAATTGATAGCTTTCCATTTTTGTTTTAGCGGTAATAAAAGGTTTAGGAAAATATCGATTCAGTGAAATATTGTGATATTTTATTTGCCGATACTTGTATCGATTGGAAATATTGTCAATCAATTATTTTAAAGTAAACAAATAGTTCAGTCTTACTTTTGTTTTCCATTTAAATTACCAAAAGGAAAGCACCATGAAAGGAACTTGTTTAATGTTCTGATCATTAAATAACATTTATTAAAAAAAAAATAGTGAAATATTGTCAGGTACAATCGTGGGATATATCGCGATACGTATCGTATCGCCAGACTCTCCCCAGTACAAACTCCTAGCGGTAATGTTAGCTTGAGGGTGTGAGGGGTTGTTAGGTAGTGAGAGAGAGTAAACGAAGTGATGATGGGAAATGAGGGCGGGCTCACCTAGCGCCAGCCTGAAACTCATGGGAACGCTTTGACAATAGATAAAGAAGATGGCGACTTTAAGCCTAACCTGTCGTCTAAAATGGAAATTGGGTGAAACACTGGAGAAAATTCTAATATTTATTTAAAATGATGAAACGTGGATATAAGTTAATTGGTTTTTGGGATATATCAGGATATGTATCGTGTATCGTGATACGTATAGTATCACCAGACTCTTGCCAATACACACTTCTGGCGGTAATGTTAGCTTGAGGGTGTGAGGGCCTGTCAACTAGCGGGAGTGTTAAAGAAGTGATGATAGGAAATGAGGGCGGGCTTACTTTGGGCCAGCAGACCAACCTAAAACTGAGACGTGAATTTCAGAAACGATGTTCTGTAAAAACGAATCAGATTACTTTGACAATAAATGCAAAAAAGAAGGCGACTTTAAGCCTAATCTGTCATATAAAAAGGAAATTGGGTGAAACACTGGAAAAAATTCTTATATTTATTTAAAATGATGAAACGAGGACATAGGTTAATTGGTTCTCGGGATATATTAGGATATATATCGTATCGTGTATCGTGATACGTATAGTATCACCAGACTTTTGCCAATACACACTTATGGCGGTAACGTTAGCATGAGGGAGTGAGGGGCTGTCAGCTAGCAAGATGATGATGGGAAATGAGGGCGGGCTTACTTCGAGCCAACAGACCCACCTAAAACTCAAACGTGAATTTTAGATGTTCCATAAAAACGAATGGGATTTCTTTGACATGATGCGATTACTTCTGTCATCTAAAACAGAAATTAGTGAAACACTGGAGAAAATTTTAATATTTATTTAAAATGATGGAACATAAAGATAATTTATAAGGGAATTATAAGGGAATTGGTTGCGGTAGGAAACACATACAAGACGTATTGCCCATTGGTGGGCAGCAGCCACGCAAATCTGGCGGCACTAATCGCCCAGAAAAGCATCATAGGTTAATTAGTTACTCTAGGTGTGAGTACGAGTGTGTATGGGTGAGTGATGACGACAGACTGGTGACCTGTCCCAGGTGTACCCTGCCTTCGCCCACGAGTAGTCGGGTTAGGCACCGAAAGGGACAAAATGGGTTTAAAAAATGATGGATGGAACGCAGAGAAAAAAAGGGACATTTTTGTAGGAATATTGGAAATCATATGTATTTTAGTATACTGCGAGTGTTGCATGAATTAATATTTTACGATAAGTCTTCCTTTATGCAATTTGAGATCAGAATTTCTCGCCTCTGGTTTAAACCTTCCTCCCGACTGACTCAGAATCTGTTCAGGAAATTAACACTCTTTGTTTCATTTCCTCTCCAGCTCCGAGGGAGATGGGCTGCAGCAGTCATCTACTCCGCGACTCTTTGAAACTGAGTCGTGCAAGTTTTCGTAATAAATCGTCTATTACTTTAAGAGCCAAATTCAAACTGCAGTGCATTAAGCTGAGTACATTAACTTTGCCGCGGGAGCGTTTGGAGCCGCGCGTTGAGATGTCACATGACAGTCCACGGCGATGGAGATGTAATGACATCCTGAAGCAGTCTTACCCGTGCCGTATGCTCCGTCCCATCAATAGAGGAACAGGCCATATTTGAGCCAAGCTGACACATTACTTGGCTCCTCATATGTGGAAAGCTGTTGGCAATGAAACTGTGTTATATGGCCCAGTAGTGCTGACAGGTTTCTTTCTTTTTCCTCCCCCCATCATCCCTTTCCCTCTTTATTTATCCCTCCTCAGGCTGTGGAGAGGCTGGCATGTGGCAGGAGGAGGTGGAAGGGATGGATCTTCAGTCCGGAGTAAGAGCCTCCCCCCGAGGAAGCCACCATCAGACGCAAGGCCTCACAGGCCGTTGACCCGCTGTCTCTGTGATTTATGGCGGCAAGGGGCCCCTGGCCACTGCAGACTCCTCTCCCTTCTCTCCTCCATTTCTCCACACGCACACCGCAGGACTGTGAGGAGGCGCGCACACTGCGCCATCGTCAGAGGGATTCCGCGCGCATGCTGAACCGCAGTCCCGGCGTCTCCACGTCCGTCGACTCTGCCGCGTCCAAGAATAAACATCTCCATAAACGTTCCCACCGTGTCCCACCGCCCCATCACAAGTGCATTAGAGCAAGCGTGCTTTCAGAGCATTCTCCATTGGACTGTGTGGATTACAATCAGTCATGGTGTGTCGAGTGTAGAGCCCTCGTGTAGCAGCTGCTGAGAGGCACAGCTCGATCAATGGAAGTGTGCTAAGTGATGAGATGATGCTCCGTTTTTCACATGGCCTGAACCAAATCAGCTGCCAACATCTCCACACACGGGGCTTCGCCTCCACGCCACGCTAGTCCTCCTCTCTGATTTCCATTTTGGATGGACAGTCGAACCCTCGAAAACCGTCAGACAACTTTTTCTTCAACCTGGAAACTGTACACAAGCTGTGACCTAAGAGTGAGAGCCTGGAGGTTCCCTCGCCATGGTGTTG
Source organism: Oryzias melastigma (assembly GCF_002922805.2). Taxonomy (NCBI): domain Eukaryota; kingdom Metazoa; phylum Chordata; class Actinopteri; order Beloniformes; family Adrianichthyidae; genus Oryzias; species Oryzias melastigma. Next base: position 5,074,401 of record NC_050535.1, on the reverse strand, counting down.
CCACCCCCAGACAAACGCCACGTGTGCCTGACCACCATTGTCATCATGACCAGCATGGCCTTCATGGATGCCTACCTGGTGGAGCAGAACCAGGGTCCGAGGAAGATCGGCGTGTGTATCATAGTGCTGGTGGGGGACGTCTGCTTCCTCATCGTGCTGCGGTACGTGGCGGTGTGGGTGGGGGCGGAGGTGCGCACAGCTCGGAGAGGATACGCCATGATCCTTTGGTTTCTGTACATCTTTGTCCTGGAGATCAAACTGTACTTTGTCTTCCAGAATTGCAAAGCCGACAGGAAAAGTCTGGAGACTGTGGCGCGGAAAGCTCTGACATTGTTGCTCTCGGTGTGCGTGCCGGGCTTGTACTTGGTTTTAGTGGCGCTGGATAGTATGGAGTACGTAAGAACTTTTAGGAAGAAGGAAGACATGAGAAGTCGTTTGTTCTGGGTGGCTCTGGACCTCCTGGACTTGCTGGACATCCAAGCCAACTTGTGGGAACCCCAACGAACGGGCCTACCCATCTGGGCCGAGGGTCTGATGTTCTTTTACTGCTACATCCTGCTGCTCATCCTGCCCTGCGTTTCCCTCAGTGAAATCAGCATGCAGGGGGAGCACATGTCCCCCCAGAAGATGATGCTGTACCCGGTCCTCAGCCTGGTCACCATAAACGTGGTCACCATCCTCATCCGCGGAGTGAACATGGTGTTGTTCCAGGACAGCCGCGTGTCCACCATCTTCGTCGGCAAGAACGTGGTGGCAATCGCGACCAAGGCGTCCACCTTTTTAGAGTACCGCAAGCAGGTGAAGGAGTTCCCCCACCCGCAGAACGCCATGGCGCTCGAGCTGCAGCAGAACTCTGTCAGCCACACTCAGCCACTGCCCAACGCCACCAGTTTGCCACACGAGCCCTCGCCGGCGCAGGACGTCATCGACACATGACCGCGACGCGGCGGAGGACAGCTGCATGACAGGAGGACGTTCTGTTCTTGTAAAGGTCACGTGAACTTCTGTGAAGAGAATTCTAGCATCACCTGCCTGTCAGAAAACGCTGACTCAGAGGCTTCAAGGATTTTTAACTTTGCTGTTTTAATTGTTTCAACTGTTTTCAAGGTTCAGACTTTACAAAGAGACAATCCCGAAACTGTGCAGCCCAGTGACATTTTGTTGTGTAAAATGAAAAGTTGGTTCCCCTTGAGTGAGTAACTTGTATTTTTTAAAGGTCACTTTTTTGACAGTGCCCCCCGCCCCCGTGGCATTTCCTTTGAATTCCAGCACCAAAGGACACACCAAGCAGTGATGAAGGGCCACCGCGGGGACGCCCCGCTCAGACGCCTGACTCTTGTCACTCTCGTGACAAGATCAGTCGCCACGTCTGCTCTCCGCACTGGGCAACATCCGTTTGTAGCTTCTGGGTTTTGTTCTGCTGAGAAAGGAGCTCTGCTGAAAGCTGCTGCCTCGGTCGCTGCGAGGCTTTACAATCAAAGATCTGATGAAAGCAGCAGTGCACAGCACTATGCCGTCCACTGCAGGCATCCGGGCGAGTGTTTTACTGCGCGCCGGCGTGCGTCTGCTCGTGTGCGGCCACGTGCTTCCACTGAGGCGCGTGCAGAGGTGCAGGTCGTTTTGCAAATGCAAGCGAAGGGTGTTGTGATCTAAAAATGAGGGGAGAAATATGTAGATGTCAAAAACAAAACAAGACAATGTGATGAAGATGCTTTCTGTTTTTGTTTTCTGTACTGTACATTCCTCTGAACTAAAAAAAGGAGATCAGACGATGCCTCATGGAAGAATCGACTAAATAACATAGATATGACAACATGGATTATTATTATTATTATCATTATTATTATTATTATTATGTACATTCTTTACATGTTGAGCAGATAATGTTTTAATAAAAGTATGAACAAAAATAATTATTTATGCTTTTCTTTTCCATTCAGTTGGAAAAAAATAAATAAAAATGTTATTTTAAGGGAAATTTGCCACATTTTTGCAAATATAAACCAAGATAACTGCAAAAATCAACGTTTTTTGCTTTAAATTAAAGGTATAAATAGTGAATGGATGGATAGATGGAAGGAAGAAAGTAAGGAAGGAAGAAGGAAAAAAGGAAGGATGAATGGATGGATGGAACGATAGAAATAAGGACAGAAAGATAGATGGATGGATAGATGGATGGACAGAAGGCCGGACGGATTAATGGATGGAAGGATGGATAAAAAGATGGATGGATGGAAGAAAGAAAAAGAAGGAAGGAAGTAAGAAGGAAAAAAGGATGGATGGATAGATGGAAGGAAGGAAGGAAGAAGGAAAAAAGGATGGATAGATAGATGGACGGATGGATGGATCGAAGGAAGGAAGGATAGAAATAAGGATAGAAAGATGGATGGATGGATGCAAAGAAGGAAAAAAGGAAGGATGGATAGATGGATGGAAGGATAGAAATAAGGACAGAAAGATAGATGGATGGATGGATAGATGGATGGACAGAAGGCCGGATGGATAAAAAGATGGATGGATGGATGGAAGAAAGAAAAAGAAGGAAGGAAGTAAGAAGGAAAAAAGGAAGGATGAATGGATGGAAGGAAGGAAGGATGGATGGATGGATAGAAAGAAGGAAGGATAGAAATAAGGATAGATGGATGGATGGATGGAGGGAAGGAAGGATAGATGGATGAATGGAGGGAAGGAAGGATGGATGGATGGAAGGAAGAAGGAAAAAAGGAAGGAAGGATGGATAGAAGGAAGGAAGGATAGAGAGATGGATGGAAGGAAGGATAGAGAGATGGATGGAAGGAAGGAAGGAAGGATGGATGGATGGATAGAAAGAAGGAAGGATAGAAATAAGGATAGAAAGATGGATGGATGGAAGGAAGGATGGATGGATGGATAGAAAGAAGGAAGGATAGAAATAAGGATAGATGGATGGATGGATGGATGGATGGATGGATGGAGGGAAGGAAGGATAGATGGATGAATGGAAGGAAGAAAGAAGGAAGGATGGATGGATGGAAGGAAGAAGGAAAAAAGGAAGGATGGATGGAAGGAAGGAAGGATGGATGGATAGAAGGAAGGAAGGATAGAGAGATGGATGGAAGGAAGGAAGGAAGGATGGATGGATAGAGGGAAGGATAGAAAGATGGATGGATGAACCTTTTGCGGTCTCACCGTTTTGTGGAATTTTTAATGCAGTTCTTCATGTTTTGTTTCATGACATGATCTGGATCCTGATTGGCTGCTGACATCGTCAATCCATCTTCTCTGTTCTGTCTCCTATCCAAGATCCCAGAGTTACATACACCTTTAACCACAAGCAGATCTTTATCGTCATTCTATAATACTAAACTTGTTTTTCTGCGTTTGCGAGTTTAAACAAGAAAGAAAAGTGTGAAAATGTTCATATGTGTCAGAAAAAAGGGTTTAAAGTGTGTAATGAAGAGTTTAGGAGCCTTAAAACATCTTCAGTTCCCCTTACCAAAAACAAATATACTTAAGTACAGAAAAGTATATTTCCCCAAGTAAAATTTACTGTCAGTTTACTGAGAAGTATAGTTCGTGGGACAAAATTGGCCCACTTTTAGTCCATAAAAACTATAATTAAAGATATACTCAAAATAACCTTTCTGGTATACTATTAGTTTACAGGCAATAAACTTTAAGTTTATGAAAGTACTCTATGAAGTACATCTAATGTAGCTTTGAAGGTTTAGAACTTCGACTGACTAGTGCATAAAAATACATTTTTAATATACTGGAAATATCCTAAGAATACTTTAACTCCACTTTTAATGCTATTGGAGAAAATGTTTAAGTATACTCCAAATTTATTTAACCTGTATTTGTTAAGTTTCTCTATAAGTACTTAATTTGAGTTACTTCAGTTAAGTATACTTAAAACAAACTTGAGTATAGTTATTTTGGTAAGGGTCTAGTTAATTCTGGCATTTAATTCCGCCCAGTTGAGCCTCGCTTCCACTTGTTTTCACGGCACATGTGTGGTGTAGACCGCTAGCGTGCCGCTAGCTCGCCCTGTATCACGCTATTGGGAAGGATGGCAACTAAGAACATAAATGTGGACTTGTGACTAAAAGAGTACACAGGAGACCGCAAAAGCCCGAATGCTTACAAACGTGTGGCGCCATATTGGTGCTTCTAATGTCGTCGTCACTTTCTGCCAATCAGCGGGTGGCTACCGCGGCTCCGCCAAAGCCGCTCCGTCAAAGCCGCTCCGTCCCACTTTTCAATGGACCTACAACCGCCCGCAAGAGGTGCTGTTCGGTCCTGTTTAATGGGTCCATTTTAAAATGGAGACGCTCAAGATACCGGACTGAACCGCTCAGAGGAAATGAGGCTATAGAATTTAATCCAGACACAAACCGCATTTATGAACTTGTCTTCCATTATCAATGTTCAAGTGACGAGCCCAATTGGGGCCCACTTGGCCATGGATTAAAAGGGAAACCATGTACACATCACTACCAAATCTTAGTCCCTGATTGGTCAAAGCCGTTTAATCGGTTTAATTGCTGCATGTTTTGTACTTAGAGCCTGAAAAAGTCTTAAAAATGTGCGTGAATGCCAGAAGTTTGAACACAAATCACTTTTCATTGAAAGTAGTAGCTTAAATTGGTGTTGGAGAAGGCGTTGTGAACGTAACCCCCTACAATAACCAAGGGAACTGTGTATTCAGTGGTTAGCAGTTGTTAGCGCTCTTACCTCACAGAGAGAAGGCTCGACTGTGGCCTTTCTAAGCAGAGTTTGCATGTTCTCCTCAAGTTTTCTTTCATAGTCCAAAAATAAGGTTCATAGCTTCAATGGTGACTCTTAATTGTGTGAGTTTAGCATTTAACTAAACTCTTGACAGTTGTTTGTAAGCAGAAACGCGCCTATAGATCCATGAAAAAAGCATTTGTTGTGAATCTTTTTTTTTTTTGAGCAGCTGTTCCTCCCTGATCCAGATTCATCCCTATCTCCCCCAGACTGAGAGAGCGTGCTCGCTCTGTTTGCTGCAGGTAAGGCACTCATTACTCATAAGTGCCTCTCACAGCCCTCCTTCAAATGAAAAAAAGAAGAAGCTGAAATTCTCCCGCCGTCTTCCTGCAGCTCTCCGTTCTGTCCCCGAGGTCGTCGCATTTGGGAAAAAGCGAGCACGATTTCATGTTTAAATATAGATAAAATGTATGACTGTTTTCTCTTTTCCCCGTTTCTCATTATCACCTCGATGTTTGCTTTGTTGGGCCATTAACATTAATCTTCGGAGGAGCGACTCCGTATCAAATGTTATGTATAATAAAGCAGCGATGGCTTTATGGAGGATTTTGCCATCAGAACTGAGAATTGACGAGGGAACAAGAGAGGCCTGCGAGATAAAAAGTCACTTTTATGTCCACTGATTTCAGCTAAAACGACATTTTCAGTATAAATAAAGCAAATTATAAAAACTTCAATAATTCTTGAATTAGAATTATTTGTTTGAATGATTTGATAGAAAATCTGACTTTTTAAACCCTTTAAACTGCTTGCTCAACCAAACGGTGGAAAACATTTAGAAAACATGTTTTTAAAAATGTGAATTGTGTGTATTTTTCACCAAGGTATGGAGCCCCAAAGTCTGGTAATGTCTTTTGATTTTGTTCAAAAATTGAAATAATAATAAAGAAAAAGAATTCTGGTTGGGATCGGATGCACACCAGATAATAACTGGTGCA
>NC_050535.1:5064197-5067068 GCF_002922805.2 Oryzias melastigma | reverse complement strand
GAAAAAAAACTTTGTTTCACTTTCATTTTTTATTATTTTTTTTATTTGATGTCCCTTTAGGGGTTTTGTACCATTGCATTAAGCAGCAGAATAAAATACATTTTTTGTTGTTTTTTTCCCCTATATTTTTTAAGAAGCCCCAAAGTAGTTTTAGTTTTTAATTAATTATTTTTATTTTTTTATTTGATGTCCCTTTAGGAGTTCCGTATCAATACAATAAGCAGGAGAAGAAAATACCTTTTTTGGTGTTTTCTTTTTTTTATGGGTATTTAAAGGTTAAGAAGCAAAGATGTGGAAATTGTTGAGAAGACTAGGAACTAAACTGAAAATTTTAACTAAACAGAAACATGATCAAAATCAACCAAATAATTTGACAGAAAACAAATGAAATCAAGACCTCAAATCTGCTCTCAGAGCGGCTGATGTAACCCTCTGAAACCAGGTGTGAACAGCACAAAAAAATAGAGCGTGACAATTGAAAATGAATTAAAAAGAAGCATATCTAACAAGAATTTAGCACTCCAACAAGTTACCACATATTCTGACAAATTTATCTACTTGAAAGCAAAGAGAAATCTTTTTAATCATAAAAACATGTCACGTGGAAGTATTTTGAAAAAACAAACATCACTTTGGAACCAGTAATTCATTATCCTGTACGACACTTGAGCAATGAAGTACTCAAATGCATTTAAGTGATTCAAAAAAATCACAATAGAACAAATCTTCCCAGAATGCAATGTGAAATGACATCTTACAGAAAGCTCTTCATGATTGATGACTCCTCAGAGCATCTCTTAACTCGAACGGTAATGCCTGGTCATTTTCAAGGCGGTTAAGTGCAGCAACAGATAATTAGAACATTTTTTAAAAAAGAAGGTCGAAGGGTTCGTATGCTCTGAATAGTTATTCCTATCAATACTAGAGCTGCCCACTCTTTCTGAAAGAGTTCCCACTCGAGTGAAAGTTCTGTAGCGTGTCAGGGATAAAACACTCTCAGTGAAAACAAGCTGCAAATATATCCGCTGGAGAGCAGAAATAAATCATAAGCAATGATCCCATCAAGTTATGCATATTTTATTAATATCCAGTAAAAAAGTAGGCTTAATTTGCATTTATTTTTAAGATGGCTTACTTACAAAAACCCTTTTTTTAATGTTTGTTGTTGCAAAACTAAATAAATCTTTAAATAATTTTAATTCTACTCCAGTGATAAAGCAAATAATAACCTCGTAGCTTCTGCACTTCTACTGAAAACTAAATTATGGAAAAACTTTGATTGTTCCTGCACAACAAATACTATTTTAATTACACAAAGTTCTTTAATGTAGTGTCTCCTGCATTTGTCCAAAAATAAGAATAAAATCAGAGGAACTTTTTTTAACCATCATGAGCGATTAAATTCCAGCTTTTTGCCAAAATTCAGATATTTTAACAGTGAAAACACCAAGATGCCCAAAATGCACTGCTGCCAGATCCACGACTGACAGTCAAAATACGCTGCAGGATTTTTGATCGAGTCTGTTGTGAGTAAAACACCTGATTACCTCCATGTGTTTGTTGATGAAGAAGAACAGAACCAAAAACTCAACAGGAATTTCATTTTTTTAATAAAAGTCGTACAGAGTACTCTGGATCGTCTACGTCTCAAGTTCTGCGGAACCTATAGCCGCTGGGATATGGAAGCGTCATTTATTTAAAAAAAAAATAAATGTCTTTATTGTGCCAATTTTTTTTCACATTTCTTGTACCAATGATGCTTTTAAGAACTGCAAAAGCAAAGATTTTCAAACTTTTAATCACAGGTCATCTGATAGTTTTTAATAAGCATGCTTAACAAAAAAACAACAAAAGCATTAAAAATAAAAAAAATAAAAACACACAAAAAATTATACAACAATCTTCCATAGTGGAAAAAAAAAGTTAATTCCTTCATTTTCCAAACATACTTAATGAATCCCTTTCTAGGTTATGGGGTTGCTGGAGCCTATCCCTCACAAAGGTGAGGTGAAAAAATATATTTACCAAAATAACATAAGCAGCGGTTTGGATATCTGTCAATTAAAAGAACCACAAACTAAAATCCATAGAGATTTTAAACCGTTTTAAAATTAGTTATAAAAATTGAATCGTCTGTGCTCCTGGTTTTGGCCGTGGACCTCGCCTCTGGCTCGTCTTGACTGTCCTCCAGTTCTATCTGGATGATCACTATTCAAACATGTTGTTTAGAGTCAGATAAGCTAATTCTTCTTCAACAGTCCTGGTACATCACTTGTTCATCCGGATTTTCCTTACAGAGAAGGAGGTTCTACATTTACCCAATTTAGCTGTTTAGTTTAGATTAGTTTAGCAACCAGCTATTATTTATATTTTATGACGACTTTCTGCTTTTGTACAATTACCGGTACAAAGCCCAATGAGACAGTAGCTTTGTGATATTGGGCTATATTAAGAAAACGTTGAATTGAAATAGAATTGATTTAAAATTCACAGTTATTTTTAAAAAATAACCAAAGCCTACATTTTTTATGTTGCAGTTATTGTTATAAAAAAGATTTAAGATTTATAATTGTTGTAGCTATATTTAAAAACATTTTACTGCCCTTTACTCACAATCTTTTTTATTATTTATCCCCAAAACGGAAAAGTCTTACCATTCAAAGGGCTTCTCAGTCTTACATTTTGGCCCATATAGTTATAAGTCGTTTCATTTAGTTTAGAATTATAGGCAAAAATTCCCCCAAAAGGTTGGTGGTGTTGAGGGATTAACAAAACTCTTCAATTTATGATGCAGCTCCGCATTTAATCCATCATACAAGGTTGTACATGAATAAAAATGTTTAAAAAATAAAATAAAAATGACCTGCATCA
>NC_050535.1:5059524-5064073 GCF_002922805.2 Oryzias melastigma | reverse complement strand
TTCCTGCGGGTGGGTGTTGCTGCTCCAGCCCCCTGTGGCTTGTTTGGCTCAACACAGAATGAGATGTTCTGACATCAGGGGTTGAGAATGTCCTCCAGAAAAACTCTTCCAAATGGGAATAGAGGTTGTTTGGGTTTTATGGTAGTAACTTTTGCAAAGTCATGCTCAGAAACAGTAAATTTAAGTTCACTTTTACATTATTTTTTGTGTAAATATACAATATAATACCAAAAACTATGGATTTAAATTGCTTATGTACTCTTGGGTTGATTATTTTACCCCTCGATTGTGATCTACTTCCGATCTACTCCACTTAATCCAGTGTCCTTTCCCACTAATGGATCATTGCCGCTTCATTATATAACATCCTGTCACACATCTGGGTGTAATTACCTTCTGTTTGTCTGCGCTCACACGTCCCCGTTGCATTAGCTCGTTTACTGTCTATCATCCGTCACCCTAACTCCTCTAAAATAAACAATCCTTCAAAATCTGTCACACTACACACCCTGCTGTCATAACCAGGTCTCCACAATTAGAACATCCTTGTCAGCAAGGACAGCAGTTAATCTAAATGTGACACCAAACAAGATAAACAAGTAGATTAAAAAAATCTCATTACACACCTTGTGCACCACAAAATGATTTGCTATTGCAGATAGGGTATAATTCTAAATGTTGATGTGACACCGGTGTTATTTGGTTATTCTGGGATGGAACGTCGTGACAGAATCAAGGAGAATGTGTCGGGAGATGATGGCTGTCGGCCTCAGTGGGTTCTTTCATGACCCACTCAGCAAAAACACCTGCGAGGTAACTCATACGTTTAATTCTCAACTGAACGTGTGACCACGCCAAACTTACTCTAATCAAATCACTGGAATAAACCTCGTCAGCAAATCTGGCAAGAAGGAAATGGGAAAACTTGGGAATAGGATGCATTACCGGCAGATCACCTTTCCGAGACCCGTCGTACGAGAGCCTCATCCATAAATCAACACGGCGGCGCATCAGCAACGTAATTCTGTTCCGTTCCTATGTAATAACTCGGTAAGAGCACTTTTTCCCGTCAGCGTGTGAATTACTGCATATCCATGACTTCCCTGGAGCACTTAGTCCCAGCTAACCTAAATCAGGAACAATAAGATGAAGGTGGCATTTCACGTATTGCAGACTCTCCAGCAACTTTCCATCTGCTGAGTTGCAGGATTTTTGGTGTCTGCTCTGATTCTCTCCCCACTTGTTATTGAAAGTACTTTTTCCTCACGCCACAATGACTTTGCTGGATCCACATCACTTCACAGAACAGGCTGGGATGAAGAGTCATTTATATGGAAATCGTTCACGTATTCTATCATGCAACTGCGATTTAGACAATGCCGGCAAAACAAGAATAAAATAAGTTTTAGAGTTGCTAAATGAGGATAAAATAAAACATCAACAAAGGGAAATCAGGTGAAATCAAGCTTGTTTAGTAGGAGTTCAACGGGTCACAAAACTCTCAGTTTGGATCGTCTCACGGTTTTAGAACCACCGTTTTGATCATTTTTTGGATCAGCAAAAAGAAAAATTTCAAAACATATTCATGGTAATCAAGCATATTTAAAGTACTTTAAAATATGGTTGTCGAACTCAATCGCACAAGGGGCCAAAATCCAAAACACACCTTAGGTCGTTGGCTGAACAGGATGAACATTTACTTGAACTACATTTTTTGAACTTTAAAACCGTAACTTTTTTACATAATAATGTACTAGAAATGTACCTACAATAATGCTAGTGTGAATGCTTTAAGTTGAATTTGGCTGCTAAAGATGCTAGTGCTGATAGCTGAAGATGCTGAAATTAATAGCTAAAAATGGTGAAGCTGATAGCTGAAAATGCTTAAGTTGATGGCTAAAAATGCTGAAGCTGAGAGCTAAAAATGCTGAAGCTGATAGCTGAAAATCCTGAAATTTAAAGCTTAAATCACTGAAACTGATAGCTAAAAACACTGAAGCTGATAGCTGAAAATACTGAAATTTAAAGCTTAAATCACTGAAACTGATAGCTACAAACGCTGAAGCTGATAGCTGAAAATGCTGAAATTCAAAGCTTAAATCACTGAAACTGATAGCTAAAAACACTGAAGCTTATAGCTGAAAATTTTGAAGTTGATAGATGAAAATGTTGAAATTTAAAGCTTAAATCACTGAAACTGTTAGCTAAAAACGCTGAAGCTGATAGCTGAAAATCCTGAAAATTAAAGCTTAACTCACTGAAACTGATAGCTAAAAACGCTGAAGCTGATAGATGAAAATCCTAAAATTGTTAGCTGAAAATGCTGAAGTTTATAGCTAAAAATGCTGAAACTGATAGCTGAAAATGCTGAAATTGATGGCTTAAATTGCTGGAGCTGATAGCTTAAAACACTGAAGCTGTTGCCCAGCTAAAATATTAGCTAAATGCCAAATAACCAAAAAAGCTAGCATGTAGCTGAAAAAAAATGCTAAACTTCAAAATATCCTAAAAAATTTAAACAAGTCTAAATTAGCCACAACAGCTAGCATCTAGCCTAAAAAATCTTAGTTAATGCCAAAATAGTGGTTGAACCACGAGCCATTTCAGCTTTCTTGTATATCCCTTGTGTTAACTTATGGGTCCAGATGACCCCACCCTTATATTGATGTGTTATCCCTCCCTCGACAAACGTGGATGGGATCTTGTCTGCCACGGACACCAGTGAAGATAAAAAACATCCTTGTTGGGTCCAGATGACCCCACTTTAACGTCCCTAGAATAGCACAAGGGTTACAGTGAAGGATGGATATTTATCTTTACACATAGCTATGCAGAAACTACACCTGTCGTACATGTCTGCAGCCACTTGAGGGTGATGTCAAGTCAGAATTAATTAGCTCCCCTTTCACTTGCTCTCTCTGCCTCTCCAGTGTTCCTGCTTTTGTTATACAGCCTTCCGTTTGACTCCTATTACCCGATGCTCCGGCATTACATTCAGCTCTGTATCCATTCACTCCACATATACATTTTTATATACGACATGTCTGAGTCAGCCCCACATTTTAATTAGATATGACTCTATATGTGACATTCCGGAAGATTTCCAACCTTAATGTTTTCCTGTGATGATAGATGTCTGAGAAATAGCCCAACAAAAGCGCACAACACGGTGATCTATGGCGCACATTAGACAACTTCACATTTACAGCCAGAGATGAGATACACTTTACGGTCCCGCAGGAATCCTGTCATGGACACACCCGCTATCTGCTGTTAAATTACTAAATAACATACCCTTGATTAAAAGGGTTGAATGCATGACTCACCATTAATTGATTCTTCCAGACGGCTTTATCAGAACTATCAGTCTTCATTTCACCGGGGATGACTTCTAAATATTCATGCATGCATTGATAAGGAGGTAGTTTGTTTCCTTCATGAATTGTGGATGATGGATCAATTGCTAAGCAATAATAAACACTGTGTCTGCTGAAGAACTTGTCAAATATTGAAAAATACAAGTTTAAAAAGCTTTTTTTCTTGCTTTAATTTGTGGGAGACTAAACGTATGAAATGAATAGATGAAAGCCTCAATCTTTTCCAATTATGTTATTTTTCTGCTTTTTCAAGAGAAATAATTATGTTTTATTGAGACCTTTTTGCCAGCTGGACTTGCTTTAGCACATTTTTTAAGAAAGGAGATTGGTCTAAATGTATTTTTGTTTATTTTCGGGCTGAAATAATTTTTGAAATTAATGAGAAAAAGAATACAGGAAGCAGATTTGTTGATTCTTTCTCAATAACAGTGATAATTAGCAGGTATTTATAATGATGGGTAGAGGAAAGCAAAAATCATCCCAAATAAGAGCACTTTTGCAAGACAACAGTCCAGCAGACTTGGATCAGGAAATGTGTTTGTTTACTGGTAGAAATGGACATTTCTGGAAATAACTCAGTTATGTCAGATGTTCATCTCAGGAAAGAAGGAAAAGCTAAACTACAAGTTCCTGCAGTTTTCTGGCTTTAAAAATTGCCTTTATTTTATAGAATCTACTAAGAAGTTTTGTCAAACCTTTTGGTTTTTACACTTGATCACATTTGTGCAGTAATGTGAATCCAGGTTTTAAGGTGGACCAGATGGTGTTACTTGTTTTATTTTTGAGCTAAAAAAAAAAAAAACATCATAAAAATAGTTATAGCAAAGACTGACAATATTGATGACAATGTGATGCTCTGGGGTTATGTCCTCTATTCTTTTTTACTTATTTTTATTTAGCCATCTATGCTTCTGTTTGGTACAGTGCTATTCACGTGATGTTCATCTCTCTCACAGGAGAGATTTTAGATTCCAGGTGCTCCTGTTCTTGGCCATGGACCTCGCCTCTGGCTCGTCTTGGCCCATGGACCTCGCTTATGGCTCGTCATGGCACATGGGCCTCGTCTTGGCCGTGGACCTCGCATCTGGCTCGTCTTGGCCCGTGGACCTCGCCTATGGCTCGTCTTGGCCCGTGGACCTCGCCTCTGGCTCGTCATGGCCGTGGACCTCGTC
>NC_050535.1:5055364-5059182 GCF_002922805.2 Oryzias melastigma | reverse complement strand
CATGGCCTGTGGACCTCGCCTATGGCTCGTCTTGGCCGTGGACCTCCCCTATGGCTCGTCTTGGCCAGTGGACCTCGCCCATGGCTCGTCATGGCCGTGGACCTCGCCTATGGCTCGTCATGGCCGTGGACCTCTCCTATGGCTCGTCTTGGCCCGTGGACCTCGCTTATGGCTCGTCTTGGCCCGTGGACCTCGCCTATGGCTCGTCTTGGCCCGTGGACCTCGCCTCTGGCTCGTCATGGCTGTGGAATTCACCTCCACCTGTCCCCCAGTTCTATCTGAAGGAACAATATTCAAACATTGAAGAATTCGATTAGCCAATTCTTCTTTAACAGTCCTGGTACATCGCTTGCCTGTCCTGGGAGAGGATCCAAAATGCTTTTAACTCAGGGGCGGAGCTATAGGAGGGCAGCAAAAATCTCCACCCTACACTTGCTTTCCCCCCAATTTTGAGTCAACATCAGTCTCATTATTGACTAAGTTTATGAAATCATCAATACAAGCTTTTTTAAGCATTGTGAAAACAGTAAAATCATATTTTAATTTAATAAAAACAACAATAGTGGTAAAATTGTTAGGAATACATATTTTTATTTGTAATGACCTTCAACTTTGCAGTTCTAGTTTGCACCCGTCTGCCCCTCCCCCATTCAAATTTTTAGCTCCACCCCTGATTAGCCCACTGGAGCAACCCAAATCATTATACTACCACCACAGGTCACTCTCTAAACTCATTTTTGGTTAAAATTCTTTAATTAAAACAAGGATTTCTCTTCTCAAATCCTAGTATTTAATCAAAATTTTGGCTCTTTGTCATTTAAATGCTCCATCCGGGATCTGATTGGAAGGGCTAAAAAGGTTTAGTGCCACCATAAACAAACAAACTAAACTGCCTCCATTTCCTTAACTTTTCCCCATTTTCTCATGTGAATGAAGGATTCTTGCTTCTCTTTTACTGGCAGTTGCCCCGTGGAAAGCATACAAAATGAAAGCCTGGGCTTATGCGTTAATATATAATTAATGGTACAGATAAAGACCTCATGGATAGGTTTAAGAATTAATATATTCTCGCTGAAGTTCGACTGGAAATGTATTTTTTGCTGCTCACACACCTGTATGCTCTTCTTATAGTTCTGCTGGTTTTTTCTAATGAATTCCAAAACAATCATTATCTTGGAATAAAAGTTCTTCTGTTTGTGTAGCAAAGAAAGCTCTCCTAGTTTAAGGACAACAAACCTTAGAATGGTAAATATAAACTTGGAGAAGCAGATTCTGTTGAACTGTAAGGGATTACAGGTTGATCCACTTGGTGAATCAGCTCCAGCTGCAGCTGCAGCCACCCAATTTTCCCACAATCCTCCACTCTCTACAGCACAACAGCTCACTCAAACGGTGTCCCCAAACTAAATAATTGTCGAGGTGGCGAGAGAGCACACAAACACGTTTTCAAAGCAGGATTATTCCCCCCGTTTCGGTCGATGCCAGCATGCGTGGGCCTCGTCTTTAAACGCGGCGCCATAAAGGATGGAGCCACGCCAGAGTTCACAGGAGCAGCCGCCCAAACGGGCTTGTTAGAGGGGTGAAGTGGAACTCATCAGTGAACGAGATCACTGCGCACAGAGGCGCTTGTTAACTGCAACATAATAGCTAGGAGGGCAGCTCATTAGGGAGAGCCCCTGTGGCCTGCACGGGCCATGCTGGTCTCACCAGATGGTTGTGCGTCTGGTGATCGGAGGACATCAGTCATCAAGAAATCACATGCAAGACGTCGTTTAATGACAGAGAGAACACGATCCCATCAGTTTCACTTTGAAAGCTATTGATATTTGCTGAAACAAAGTTTGCAGATTGAAGTATGATGGTGCTTCACTGCCCCCTGGTGGACATACGAGTAATGCAGACAAATACATTTTTTGTTAAATTACCATAAATAACTTCAAAAATAAAATTGTTTAATATTCTTTTATAAATCCATAATATTTCAGATTAATTGTAAAACATTTTGCAGGTTTGTGTGTAACTTAAATTCATTTTATTCCATAAAATGTTTTGCAATCAAGAATGATTTCTTAAATTGAACCACCATAAGAACTAAACTCATTAACTTCACCTTTAGGGGGTGCATCACCAAAAGTGAGTCATCTGTTAAAATGCTCACGTAAAGACTTCATCCGGCTTGAGGTGAAAGGAAAATGTTGGAGTCAGCAAGTCTGACGTCTTTCTTCAGTGTCGTCACTTCTAGGGAATTACATTTTTACATCAATGAATTAATAAGAGTTGGGGGGTAAATTTATAGTAGCTGCATTGATAATTTATAATATGTATGCTTTCAGAAACTAATTTTTCAGTAAAATAAAGACTTGGAAGACGCTGTTCTGCACAGTTTAACAATTAATCGTCATGTTTCTGCCAACAGATCTTTAAAGAGATTTTCATCATAGAATTTTTATTTGCAAAAATTGTTTCAGGCTGGGGTCAGTTTTTCACCCAAGGAGAAAATAATAATTTAAAAAAAAGGCATTGATTCATCTTCTGATCCTGCTCGATCCCTAATGGAGTCAAGAGGTTGCTGGAGCCTATCCCAATCACTGTTTGGCAACGGTTGGACAGGTCGCTGGTCTGTCGCGGAGCAAAGCTTCTCCAAGTCTACAGGTTAGATCTAGTGGGAGTAGTTTTAAAAACATTTTTTTACTCAGTCATTAAGTTTTAGTTTTGTTAGCCAGATAAAAAAAATATATAAATCTAAAATAAAAATAAAATGCAAAAAATAAAATAAAAATAAATTAAATGAATTTATAGAAATTAAAATGAAGTAAAATATTACATTAAAAATACAATAAAATAAAGTAAAGTAAAATAGAAACAAAATAAATTAATTTACAAAAATAAAATAAAAACAGACTGAAACAAAACGATAGAAATTATAATGCAAACAAGATAAAATACATTTTAAATTGATAAAAAAAAATTATAAATATGATGTAAAACATTTCTAACCTTTTTTTTTAATGTGCAAACATTACCTTTTTCCCCCTACAGTTTTCAAACATAAAACAAATCTGTCTAATTCAAAGCTAAATGGTTAAATTAGTTAAATAACTATGATTGTGGAAAACATTTTACAAAAAACTCACTGTGATGACACTGGCTTAAACAACCACCTCGCCAAAAGGCTTCAAGTCCCACTTTGATCAACTTCATGTATTCTAAAAGCATTACCAGTCATTTTAACTATGATGCCATTTTTTTTTCTCTTTTTTTTGACAAAAATCAAAACCCCCGTCATTTTCTAGGAAACTCTCCTGTCATCTTCAGCCCCTCAAGAATATCATTTGTGCTTCAAAAATGCAATATTGGAGTGTAAGCCAGACAAATTTACACCTTTTTATTCTCAGGGCGGACACTCGAATTAGAGAGCTAGAATTAAACAAAACACTCAAATGAAATTTGGAGCTGAATTTTTCCAAATGTGGTCATCAGAAAAACCTGTAAGAACATGTTAAAAAACCTAAAATGCTGAGAAATGTCCAAAACAAACCTCGTTCGTCATAAAACTTCTGTCTAAAACTGGAATAAGGAAGTCAGTATGTGTATAGAGATGAATTAAGTTAGAATCTAACATTAAATAAAGCTACAATTTAAACTTTACAAGAGGATTTCGGTTAAAGACTCGTACAACGTCTTAAAATGTTACAAGAACGCCTGAAGACATCAGTAAAAGCCAGTGTTGGTAAGTATAACGGCGTTACTAACGGCGTTATAAATCAAGTAATTTAGTAATCTAACTAATTACTTTCATCCTCGCTGTAACGCCGTTA
>NC_050535.1:5051853-5054503 GCF_002922805.2 Oryzias melastigma | reverse complement strand
TAATGCAAACAAGATAAAATAAATTTTAAATTGATAAAAAAAAAAATTATAAATATGATATAAAACATTTCTAACCTTTTTTTTTAATGTGCAAACATTACCTTTTTTCCCCTACAGTTTTCAAACATAAAACAAATCTGTCTAATTCAAAGCTAAATGGTTAAATTAGTTAAATAACTATGATTGTGGAAAAACATTTTACAAAAACTCACTGTGATGACACTGGCCTAAACAGCCACCTCGCCAAAAAGGCTTCAAGTCCCACTTTGATCAACTTCATGTATTCTAAAAGCATTACCAGTCATTTTAACTATGATGCCATTTTTTTTTCTCTTTTTTTTGACAAAAATCAAAACCCCCGTCATTTTCTAGGAAACTCTCCTGTCATCTTCAGCCCCTCAAGAATATCATTTGTGCTTCAAAAATGCAATATTGGAGTGTAAGCCAGACAAATGTACACCTTTTTATTCTCAGGGCGGACACTCGAATTAGAGAGCTAGAATTAATCAAAACACTCAAATGAAATTTGGAGCCGAATTTTTCCAAATGTGGTCATCAGAAAAACCTGTAAGAACATGTTAAAAAACCTAAAATGCTGAGAAATGTCCAAAACAAACCTCGATCGTCATAAAACTTCTGTCTAAAGCTGGAAAAGGAAGTCAGTATGTGTATAGAGATGAATTAAGTTAGAATCTAACATTAAATAAAGCTACAATTTAAACTTTACAAGAGGATTTCGGTTAAAGACTCGTACAACGTCTTAAAATTTTACAAGAACGCCTGAAGACATCAGTAAAAGCTCAACACAAAACCCGACAAACTGACAGAACTGAAAAAATAAATAACCTCCAAGACAAAAATACAGGAATTATTTCTTCGTTTTATTTTTTTCTTCACATTATTGCTTTACAGTAAAATGCATTGGTTGGATATGTCCAGTATAGCAAGACAATACATTCATATAAGTTATACAGATGTCCTCATTAATGTTTTATAGCAACTATCTTTACATTAAATATATTTTTCATCATTATTCTTGACAAACAACTCCCACATCACATTGAGCTCACAGTGCATCAGGTCGCGTTTAGTCGGAACACACCCGTCCTCTCCAGAGGATTTTGTACACAGGATTTCCATACAATCTGGGTTTCTGCAGAGCTACAAGAATATGGCATCCAAGTCCCAATTTCCTGAAAGAAAAAAGGAAGTTTGTTCCAAACGGTGAGAACTCACTCCAGGACTGGAACAAAAGCGCAGCATTTCCATCGCTGTGATCACTCAAAAGAACTCCACATTCTGAATCAACGAGAGTACAGTACCAACATGCTTTCTTCTCAGAAGGCATTAAAAAAAAAAAAACGGTGTGGATGCCTCCATCCAATCAGCACGGCCGTTTCAAACCAGGATGAGGAGCAGCTCAAAGAGGGACAAAGTCCTGCGTTCCCCTCTTCCCGAAAGCTTCAATGCCCTTGTGCAAGAAGAGAAGTGCATGTTGGGAAAAATAAGTGGTTTCCTGCGCGCCCAGTTCCTCATCTGTGAGCTCACACATCAAGTACGGACAAACTGACGTCACATCTCCACAGGAGGCCCAGTCTTTGTATGGCAGCCTTGCAGTGTAGGGGGGGGGGGGCTTCCGTCACATAAATTTACACTTAAATTGCATATACAAGAGCCCTCCGCCTCCGATGTGGCAAGGGGGGGGAGTGGACGACACTCTGAAACGCACCTCTGTCACAGACTCCTCCTTTTTGCATCATGTCCGACGTAGCTGCCAAATTTTTTTTTTTTGTGAAACCGGGCCGGGCAGTATCCGTGGAGAAACCTCTCTCAAAGGAGCCGCGTCCCAGCATGCACTGCAGTCGGATGTGCTGACACCGGAGAGGATCGAGTCTTTTTTGGAGAGGCCTGAACCGAGCTTGCACAGTGTTCTCGCATACCCAAACAGTCACACGGACACGTACACGGAGTACACACGCACAGGAGGAAGCACTGGTGGATTTCGGATGGGAGGACGGCTGTTAAAGTGCAATATCTACATGTAACTCAAAGCCATGACACCGTTGACCTTCTTCGCCTTCGGAGATTCCCTGATATCCGGGTTTGTTAAACCTGCAGCAGCAGACAGACAAAACTCTCGTTTCTTTGCATTCGCTGGACAACTCCAGACTGCTGCAAACCGACGTGATTCCATTATTTTTTTTCCAGATTTAACTCAAAGCTGGACGGTGAGAGGCGAAAATCTCAAGACAAAAGCGTTTTTTCATGTGCAATTTCTGTGAAAGACAAGCAATGTCTGATATATTTTTTTTAAACAAGCTTTCCGTATTTTTCCCCCCCAAAAAAAACTCTAGACAAAACCTCGATTCTGAAAAAATATACAAAAAAAGTGTTTACAAATTTACATTGTGCACTGGTGCAGATGCATGACCCCCCCTCTGAGTCAGCGGATCTGGACTGTGATACATCCCGACACTCCGAGTGTCCCCACATTTTTTTTTTTTTTTAAATATATAAAGCAAAGCAGTTCTGATCGAGCAGATGAGGGTTAAAGTGACAGGAAGTGAACTGTCCCCGACGCCCAAAAGTCATGCCAGAGGACTCGGTTCAAAGCTGGAGGAGGGGGAGGAGCTGCCCGAGACGAGACCCT
>NC_050535.1:5040897-5050969 GCF_002922805.2 Oryzias melastigma | reverse complement strand
GAGCAGAGGCCACGACAACAACCATTTCAGTTTGCTGCCGATGCCTCCTGCAGGAGAAACGCCGCAAGAACAACAACACGCTTATGGTAAGATAAACTGAGTATTTTGAAATACTTTTAACTGATTTCTTTTTTTTTTAATTCAAGAAATATCCAGAAAGTACATAGAATTTGGTTCCATTTAAACTTTATCCCCATCACACCAAAGAACATCTAGCATTTTTAATCTTGGAAATGTGCTACTTTTAATTATGTAAAATTATGACAAAATTTTGTAAATTGACAACTAAATTCAGTAATTTTACAACTTTAAATCTTGCAAATTTACGACTTTAAATCTTGTAAAATTTACGGCTAAATTATGTAATTTTACAACTTTAAATCTTGTGAATAAACGACTGAATTAAGTAATTTTACAACTTTAAATCTTGTGAATTTACAACTTTAAATCTTGCAAATTTACGACTTTAAATCTTGTGAATTTACAACTTGAAATCTTGCAAATTTACGACTTTAAATCTTGTGAATTTACAACTTTAAATCTTGCAAATTTACAACTTTAAATCTTGCAAATTTACGACTTTAAATCTTGTGAATTTACAACTTTAAATCTTGTAAAATTTACGGCTAAATTAAGTAATTTTACAACTTTAAATCTTGTAAAATTTACGGCTAAATTAAGTAATTTTACAAATTTAAATCTTGTAAAATTTACGGCTAAATTAAGTAATTTTACAACTTTAAATCTTGTGAATAAACGACTGAATTAAGTAATTTTACAACTTTAAATCTTGCAAATTTACGACTTTAAATCTTGTGAATTTACAACTTTAAATCTTGTAAATTTATGACTTTAAATCTTGTAAATTCACAACATTAAATCTTGTGAATAAACGACTAAATTAAGTAATTTTACAACTCTAAGTCTTGTAAATTCACAACTAAATTAAGTAATTTTACAAATCTAAGTCTTGTAAATTCACAACTAAATTAAGTAATTTTACAACTTCAAATCTTGTGAATTTACAACTTTAAATCTTGTAAAATTTACGGCTAAATTAAGTAATTTTACAACTTTAAATCTTGTAAAATTTACGGCTAAATTAAGTAATTTTACAACTTTAAATCTTGTAAAATTTACGACTGAATTAAGTAATTTTACAACTTTAAATCTTGTAAAATTTACGGCTAAATTAAGTAATTTTACAACTTTAAATCTTGTGAATAAACGACTGAATTAAGTAATTTTACAACTTTAAATCTTGTGAATAAACGACTGAATTAAGTAATTTTACAACTTTAAATCTTGTGAATTTACGACTTTAAATCTTGTAAAATTTACGGCTAAATTAAGTAATTTTACAACTTTAAATCTTGTAAAATTTACGGCTAAATTAAGTAATTTTACAACTTTAAATCTTGTAAATTTACGACTTTAAATCTTGTAAATTTACGGCTAAATTAAGTAATTTTACAACTTTAAATCTTGTAAATAAACGACTAAATTAAGTAATTTTACAACTTTAAATCTTGTAAATTCACAACTTTAAATCTTGTGAATAAACGACTAAATTAAGTAATTTTACAACTTTAAATCTTGTGAATAAACGACTAAATTAAGTAATTTTACGACTTTAAATCTTGTAAATTCACAACTTTGAATCTCATAAATTTACAACTAAATTGAGTAAATTTACAACTAAATTCAGTACATTTACAACTAATTTTAGTACATTCACGACTTAATTTCGTGAATTCACGAGATTTAAAGTTGCAAAAAAATATATATATACATTTTTAGTTTGTAAACTGGCCGAATACTTTATTGTACAAAATTATTTTTCTGCATCTCAAGTATTTTCTTATTCTGTAAACCATCTGGCAATAAATAGTTTCAATATTTAACTCCTTTTTAATGATATTTTTCCAACTACAAATTGAAATGTTGCAAATCATTTGTTTTAGGGAGCAAAAGGAAGGAAATCTAATATTTAATGATTTTTATTCCATTTAAATGAGTTTGATAAATTATTGAGTTTTATGATACGTCACTATATCAAGTCATTTTTCTTATGTCACCATTGAATCTACAACAGATAGAAGCTACAAAAATAATTTAGTTAAATATATATAAATGCATTTCACTGACAATTGTTGAAAGTTTTCCCAGTAAATCCCAGGCATGTAAGCCATAAATGACCCCACAGGATTAGGAACTTCCTGAAGGATCGGGTCATCCGTCAGACTAGTCATAGAAATGAAGAGCATGCGTACTTGGAACATGAAACGGCGAGATGGTGTCGTTTTCCTCGGCTTCAGTGGGTTTGTCCTCCGGCACGTTTCCGTTCTCGATCTCCACCTTCCCATCAATCACTTGTGTCTCGACTCCGTTGGCCGTCTGCACCAACTTCTGACGCTTTCAGGAAAAAGGAACTCAGTCAAAGCGCTCTCGTTTAAAACCACGTCTGCGGCCGTCAGCCGAGGCGAGAACATCCTTCAAGGAGGACGGAGGCCCCGCTGTACCTCTGTGATGATGAGACGACTGGCCATCCGCAGACGGGTTCTGGGTCCGAAGTGACTGGTGACCATGACACGGAGGCCCGCCTCGGGAAACCGGAACTTTGACGGGCTGGCGTTCATGATTTCATCCACCATGACCACGGAGCCACGACTGTACGCTTTGGACGGTTTGACTGAAGACATTCAAATCCAACAGAAACCAGTTCATCAAATTAAGCTTAAAATCACAGTTTAACTGTAAACGTCGGGCACATCCATTAGCTATTCAAACTTATGAAAACAAGGTTTGGATTTCAGAATAATAATCATTTGAGCACAATAGTTGCCTGAATTTTTAAAGTTTTTGCAAATTTATTTCCTTTAATACGTCTTTCAAGTGCAAAAGTACATCTTGTACTAATTAAAAATTTGTTTAATCTATTAAATGAACAAATTTATAAGCTACTAATTTGTGCTCATTATTTATAGCTGTAAATCTGGACTTATTGGAAACATTTTTGCACTTTCAGGAGCTTCTGCAGTACCGATTCTAACCACTAGATGTCAGACTTTCACTGTTTTGACAAGTAGAGAGAAAACCAAAGCTTTAAATATTTGAATTCTTGGAGTAAACTAGAGGGAATATTAAAAACTTTGGATAAAAGTAATTGATATTTTACTTTTTTTTCCTTAAACTAACTGATTTATCTGGATTTAGGAACACTGCATGCCTGGCTGGTTAATATAAGCCTGTTGTGCACATATTTTTTTTATTTCTAGACTTCAAATAGCCTCCCCCAAATTATCTCATGTAGCTTTGAAGCTCTCCTAGCTTTGAATATTTTTGTGCTGACTTAGATACATTTTAAAACTCTGACATGGAAGGTTTCAAAGTGAACCGTAATAGAACAGAAGTTTAAAAGGTTAGAAAGAAAAAATCTGTTTCTGGCACATCTAAAGCCGATTTACTGGCTGTGAGTCAGACTGAAGCTTTAAAGATCTCCACGTTGGGGAATAACCCATTTATTTGTCTTATTATGCATGCTCCAATGCACATAAATTATCTGTGTAAACAGAACCGGCGTCAACATTTCCTCCGGAGAAGTTCGTTACCACATCAGGAGTGCGGAGGTCTGCGCTCCAGAGACGGACGGGCAGTTTGGAAAAGCAAGCAGAAAACGCCGCCACACACACACAAAAACACACACTGCGCTGTTGACAACAAGAGCAAGTTAAGCGAGGCTAAGCAGACAGGCATGTTAGCATCACTGCAGCCAAAAATGAGAAAGGTTAAAAGGTTTTAAAGCAGGACATAAAAGAGGAGAATGTTAGAAGTTCACTTATCTTATGTTATTACTATAAGGATCAATAAGGAATTGCTCAAATTACAACCATAAAAAGTCAAAATTGGCATTTTCTTGTTAGTTGAAAGGTTCTTCATTAGTAAAAGAAGACGTTTTCTTATCCCAGCCTGTCTGATTAACCTCACCTGGTGAGAGTAAAGGTGACGACGGGTCGTCATCCCAAACATAGTAACAAGCATTACCGTCCTCCATCTCACTGCTGGCTGCAGCGTTACCGTTGGCCACGTTTTTGTTGGACTTCCCTGTGAAAAACCTTTGCATGCTGGAGTTGAATCTAGAGGGAAGAACCAACATTTAAGATAAAATACACACACAAAAAAAATCAAATACTTATTTTTAATATATGTCCAGGATTATGAGATAAATGCCCCAAAAACATGGTAAAAACAATTTTTAATCAGTCCCATTTGAAGCTACTAGATTAAAAAATATCTAATTTCTGCTAAATTGTTTCATTCTTCCAACAAGAATGTTTAAATATTGAACCGTTGTTGAAGGATTACTCATTCCCTTCTACTTCAACTAGCGTTTGATAATATTTAATACTTAATATTTGCACGTTTGTAGATGTTTTGACACTTTCTAACATAAAATAACAACCTGATTTTAGTTGTTGCAGCTCTACCTTTACACACCTTTTGTTTATGAATATTCATACTGTTTTACCAATATAAAAACTCATGTTTTTCTGTGTCAAATCTGTAACCAAAACAGCAGTTACAGTATATCTACAGTGGAAGAATGAGCAGATTCTGGTACAAATCAGATCATTGCACCACCGAGCTCAGAATCTCAGTCGATAAACGGATTTAACTCCAACTAAAAACAAAAAGCCAAATCTAGGAGCTCAGAAAAAATGAATAACTGTTGTGAATTTTGTGGAAAAAGTAATACGTCATCTGCATAAAGGCTTATTTTATGATGGATTTGTTTTGTTTTAATTCCTGTAATGCTCTCATACAGTCTTATTGCTGTAAGATGTTTGATATATGTAATCAGATTCTTCTTAAAAAAAAAAAAAAGCTAGTAGAAGTCTAATTTGTGGATATTTTAATCCAAATTTATGGAGGGCAGCACTGAGAAACTTCCAGTTTATTCAGTCAAATGTGACTTTCTGGAGCATTTTGAAGGTCCAAACTACAATATGAACAACTGACCAGTCCAGTATTTAAGTAGAGTAGTATAAGATTTACCATTATTAAAAAAAAAAAAAAAATAAAACTTAATTCTGAACCTCGTTTATAGGCTGAATAGAGATGGCAGTACTTTAAGAACTGGAGATGTGAGGGACACCAGTCTGCCGTCTACAGCAAAACCCGAATCCTATTGCAAGAAAAATAATTTTATCAGGAAAGATTTCAATAATCTTAATTTGAGATAAGACCATTTTTGTCCATTGGCAGATTTTTTTTGCTTATTTAAAGAAAATCTGACGAAGATTTACTCATTTCTGAGGGGTCCATTTTTGCAAAGTGTTAGCTAGTAAAAAGAATTAAACATTTTCTAACAGCATATTAAAATAGCAACATTGTCAGATATTATTATAATCAATGCTTTTGTCTGGAGAATAAATTCCTTCCAGTTGACCCGAAGAGGTCATGTCGGGGCACGCCTGTGCCACATTAAACCCACTCTCCTCCATTTTGGGCCGTTTCAGTCAAAATGGACCGGTGGATATTTTGGGAGCGGTGACAGCATATCCTACAGTAAAGCACTTATTCCTCCAAACAAGAAAAGGCAAGGAGTGATCTGCTTAAGCCCGCGCCCCCCAGCCCTGCGGAGGGAGAAAGATTAAACTCTTCTGGCTGAGCGAGCAGGCTGCCACGGAGCGCAACACCGATTACCAGATGGACCGGAGCAAAACGGGACAGCAGACAACTGTGGCTTCATGGAGATCACCTTTACCAAGAATTTTTTAAAATTGTGTCAAATTTGGCTAAAATTGTGTTCTATAAGATAAACCTAAGAATTGCAGATAAACCCCAAAATAAACCGTAAAGTTCACATAATTCTACAGCCATGTAGTGGAAAATTGTCTCCATCAGAGCAGGAGCTGCAGAAAGAAAGAACTCCCCCTGCAGCTACGAAGCCTCTGCATTGTGCAAGCAGAGCATCTCCACAAGTTTACATAATACCAGGCTGGATGTGATTATTTAACATTCCTGCATAAAAAAACAGGAGCAGAACTCACTTCATGACGAGGATGTATCCTGCATACATGACCACCAACACCAAACTCTCCCACCTGATGGAGAGACGGGCGAGTGAGGAGTCTGAGGGTCGTTTTACGCTCACATCCGACGGTTTAATAACTCACCAGTCGATCTTCTCGTCATAGATGAACTGAAATTATAAAAAAAATAGCTTTTTAGTGAAGAGTGAATCAGGACTGGGAGGATTTTGGTCTTAAACTTACTGCAATCAAAGCCACGACTGAGAGGATGTAGTAGAAGGAGTCCCTGAAAACCGCCCACCGGGTCAGCATGACCACCTGAGAAGTCGTTTTTACACATTTATACATAAAATTAAAATGACATTAAAGGACCAGCTTTAATAAAATAGTCAACAAAACCTTCAGATTTAAATAAAAAAAAAAAATAAAAATTGTTGTTGCTCTACCAGTTTTCCTCAAAATCAATCAAGAATCTTTTGACTTTTAGTACCGATAATGACTTTTCTGAGGAAAAACGTGCACATATTTTGGATTTTTTTATACTTCACCTGCATATTCAATAATGAATTCTGAAATTGTATTATGTCTACTTGCATAACAATGACCTGAATCCATGTTAGAAAGGTTTAAATATCTGAATTTAAGCTATGAACCGAATATTGATCATTCATGTAAAGAAAGTGGTAAAGTAGGAATTATATAAGTTCACTTCCTCCCACTTCCTGTCAAGCAATCTATAATATGATGCCTAATTATTCTCCGACATCACTTTGCATTCATGTAAACCATGATTTATTTATAGATATTAGATTTATTTAAAGATATTAGATATGCATCGGGGAGAAAAAAAAAAAAAAAATCAAGCAGTTCAGTGGGAATAACAGGAGTATCAGTTACGGATGTGAAAAACTATCGTATCGGCAAGAAGTTCGTTGAATCCTTTATGTGTCGTTTCATGGATCATGGTCAGAGAGAAAGACACACATTCGTATTTATTATGCATCATTTGTGCTTTGATGCTTGAAACAAACTGGTTCTAATCTATTTTAAAGTGTTCCCAGTGACCTTTGAATGTTTATGCCGTTTTGTTTTAGCCAAAAATTTAAATTTGTGTCGTTTTCCAGGACAATTTCTAGTCATTCATTAGAAATTCACCTGAGTTGTGGGCGGGACTTGACACAAAGAAACCCCGCCCCCTCTCCTCCTTCCTCTTGTTTAAAACTTTTTTCTACTTTCCAGCGATTTGATTCCAGGGCTGGGCGATATGGAATTTTTATATCACAAAAGTTTTTTTTTTTTTTTTTCATGTTGGGCAATAACGATAAATATCACAATAAAGGCCAAATAACTAATGTATATTTGTGAAATTTGAAATCTGCAGCTCAAAAATATAATAGTTTTTTTTTCATATTGGGCAATAATATAATCACAATATAAAGCAAATAATTATATTTGCTAAATTTGAACGCTCTGTAGTTAAAAACCGATTTTTCTTTTTTATGATGATATTGTGCGATAACGATATATATCTCGATATAAACCAAATAACTATATTTGTCAAATTTTAACAAACTGCAGCTCAAAAAATATCACAGTACGTTTTATTTTTTTATATTCATCAAAAGAAACGTGTAATCATGACCAGGTTGTTTAGATTTATTAATATCCTGTCATACTTTCAAAATAAAAGACGCACTGCAAATGATACAGCTTTTTCAGATAAAGAAACTATTTTTATTGAATTTTCTGTTCCTGTAATGAATCCTGTAGGTTTGTCAGGATCCTATTAAAATTTGTCAGATGTCTCACTGCTTCATAAGCATTCAGGTTTTGGACCCTTCAAAATAAAAGTCTATCGCAATATATATCGTTATTTTATCGCCCAGCCCTATTTGATTCCTAAGATTAGTGGTATTTTTCTATTTTTAGGATACTTATTCATGCAGTGAAAGTATTTCACAAAAAGTATCACTAAAAGTCTTAAAAATGTGCTTAAAAATCCATGTTTGTTCCTCAAACCATCACAATCCCTTCATTGTTTCACATTCTGCTGCCTTGTTCTCTCAACTTGAGTTTATTTCAGATGTTTCAGCTCAGCAAGAAACTTTTCATACGTGTTCTGGCCAAAAATAAACAACCTGAAGCAGCAGGAAAGTGTGACTCGCACGCACCTGTCCTGCAAAGATCCCGCACACACCAATGATGCATAGGATGTTAAAAACCGCTGAGCCGACGATGGTCCCCACCCCGACGTCACCGTGGGTGATGAAGACACCTGCACATACGGAGGCAACCAGTCAGAACCGGTGGCGACACCCACCATCTGGGAGCGCGTCTCACACTCGCCGGTACCGCACCGATGACGGATGCAAAAAGCTCTGGTGCTGAACTGCCAGCTGCCATGAACGTGGCTCCGGCAACATCCTCACTCAGGTCTAGTTTCTACCAAAGAAGAAGAAGCGTGAATTTAACAGCACTTCAGATGTACTTTGTAGACAAAAAACAAACTTACCTCACAAATTTTCTCCAGTGATGTAACAAAGTATTCATCACATGTGATTGCAAGAGCCAGGAACATGTAGAGAGTCTGCAGAAGCACAACAACATTCCTATTAACCACCAGATCAATTTTAATTCAACCATAAAAGCAGATTATTTGAACAAATCCATCAGTTATAGATCAGGAGTGACATCATCAGGCCCGGCCTCTCCTGCAGCCATGCTCTGCTCTATGCTAACCACAGGGGGCAGCAGAGGACCGCTGCTGCCACAACCCCTGCTTTCTACCCTCTGAACAGTGTGATCCGGACAACACAAAGTCATGTTCACAAGTTAACAAGGTGTACTTTACTCTATTCTTGCTCAAATATTCATTTTGGACACACTTGAACACAAGAATTGGGATCTTAAGCAAGAAAAGCCAAACAAGAGGCTTAAAAATGGACCAAATGGGTGAAATTTATTGTTATTTGTAAGCAAAGCTTACAGTTCTGGCCTTTTAAATTCATAAACCACATTTTTAAGAAGGTATTCAAAAGTGCAGGATGACGGAATTCATTTTAAACTGGAGCTAAAAATAAAGATACGTCTTATTTATTTATGAAGCTTTCAACACTGAAGACAAACCATTGTAGTTTTTAAATACAGGGACACAAAAGGATTAGTCAGATTTCCCTCCTTAATGGATCACATCATGCCCGGTTAAACCAGTAATCCATGGTTAACACTACATGACGATCCCGCTCGAATGTGGATATCATTAGGGAGGCACTCTCACAGTGACGGGCCTCATGAGTTTCATCCAAGGTAACCTAGATAGATGGAGTCTGGGAGAGAGAAAAAAACAAAAACCTGCATTTCTAATTTATGAAATTCCAGAACCGCTTGTCTTGCAAGAATATGAAGGTTGGAAAACATTTATGCTGCAGATTAAGGTTAAAACGATCTTTAAATGTCCTGGAAAAATGTAGTCAAGTGAAGTCAGTTGGATATTGGACATTCGCTCTGTTCATATTCAGGAAGAGTCAACACATTTTTTGTGTTTTTCTTCAGTATTAAAGGCACCATACAATGAGAAATCTACTTTTGAGCTTTTAAGTGTTTATAATGTTCATTCCTCTCTATAAAGAACCCCAAATCCGTATTTTGATCTGTTCAGAGATTTCTGAGTAATCCTCTAAAAACTGTGCTCCCAACAGCAGCCCCTCCCATACCCACCAAAACGAGCGAGTCCTAACGTGCTGATGTCACAACGTGAGACGGCCCCTTTCAGGAAGAGTCTGCTCCGCCCCCAGGTTAACACAAACACTTTCCCCGCAAAGCTATTAGCTCGAGCTAGCGGTGATCGAGTCATTTTACTTCCGAGTATGAAAGGAGTCCACAAAAATAACTAATATGTCATAAATAATTTGTTTTTTGTGTCCCAAAGGTAATATAAGATCATTTATATGGATATAGTTTACTCTGAAAGAAGAAAATCATTGTATGGCCCCTTGAAAGAAAACTCCCGCCAAAAAAAATAAAAAATAAAAAAATTT
>NC_050535.1:5040413-5040790 GCF_002922805.2 Oryzias melastigma | reverse complement strand
TATGCTATCGTGATTTAGTATGATTGGGTCCAAAAATCTAAAAGTTATTGAAGAAAAAGGCAAATATTTATACAAAAAAAATAATAAAAATAGTAAAAATCTTGAAAGCTATTCTAACCTACTTTAGCCAATAGTTCTTAATGATTTTTACTATTCTAGAGTCATTTGGGATGATTGTGTGAAATAAGCTAAAAGCTGTTGAAGAAAAATGTGACAATTTATACAAAAAAATTAACAAAAATAAAAAAAAATTATGCAAATCAAAACTGCTCTCCCAGGTACTTCCTAAATCCATCCATCCATCCATCTTCTTGACCGCTTTGTCCCTTTCGGGGTCGCGGGGGTGCCGGAGCCCATCCCGGCTACTGAAGGGCGAA
>NC_050535.1:5037093-5040121 GCF_002922805.2 Oryzias melastigma | reverse complement strand
AAAAAAAAAAAAAAACTTGCATTAAAGATGTACTTAATTTGTCGACGGTCCCTAAATATGATCAGACGCCTCTAGCAGTCTTGCAAATATCCAACTAACTTCACGTCTGTGTCAAGAGAGAAACATGTAAAACAAACCATGTAGTAAGACTATAAATGTTATTGAAATAGAGAAAAAAAACTCCTCAAGTTATAGGATTATTGACACATGTTTGAGCAATTTAAGTTTATATTTTCACACCCGACCAGAACATTTCCCAACATTCCTGGCGTCACCAGCTTTTCTTGCAACCTTTTAGACTGGAGTCTTATTTTGAAAAACCATCAATTTTGTGTTGTGACTGACCCACGTCTGCCATCCGTTACGTCAGATCTCTTACCGCCACGATGTGCAGCAGAACAGCTCCACTCTTCCGCTCATCGTTGGAGAAAAGGTCGTCGGGGAACTCGTGTATCGCTGAGGAGAGAAGAAATGTCAGGGTCACCTCACGTCAGCTTCATGGCTGGAAGGAACGGCTCCACGCCAAACCCTAAAGGAGTTCGGCTACTGGATTCTGAGAGGGCTTCTGCTACATCACACTTTCTGTAACAATGTATAAACCAGGGGTCGGCAACCTTTAACAGTAAAAGAGCCACTTGGGCTCGTTTTCTACTGATCTAAACGTAGAAGAACCCTCCAAAAAAAATGCTAGCTTGTTACTCAATTACTAGCTTAACTCCAAAATAGCCTAAAATTCCTTAGTAAACTAAATGAGTCAAAAATGTTAGCATATTGCTAAAATAGACGCTAAATTCTAAATGATGCCAAAAAAACTTGAGTAGATAACAAATTAGGTGAAAACATCAGCATTTTGTTAAAATATTAGCTGAACTCCAAATTAGCATAAAATTAATCACTAAACTAAATTAGCCAAAAACATTAGCATGTTGCTAAAATAGAAGCTAAACTCTAAATTAGCCTAAAAACCCCAGTAGACAACAAGCTAGCAAAAAAACGTTAGCATGTTGCTAAAATAGAAGCTAAACAAAATAGTAAAAAAAAAATGTTAGCCTATTGCTAAAATATTAGCCTAACTCCAAATAAAAACTTAGAGGCCAAATTACTCTCCAAAAAAAATGCTAGCTCGTTACTCAATTACTAGCTTAACTCCAAAATAGCCTAAAATTCCTTAGTAAACTAAATGAGTCAAATTGTTAGCATATTGCTAAAATAGCTAAATTCTAAATGATGCCAAAAAACTTAAGTAGATAACAAATTAGGTGAAAACATCAGCATTTTGTTAAAATATTAGCTGAACTCCAAATTAGCATAAAATTAATCACTAAACGAAATTAGTAAAAAACGTTAGCATGTTGCTAAAATAGAAGCTAAACAAAATAGTAAAAAAAAATGTTAGCCTATTGCTAAAATATTAGCCTAACTCCAAATAAAAACTTATTAGAGGCCAAATTACTCTCCAAAAAAAATGCTAGCTTGTTACTCAATTACTAGCTTAACTCCAAAATAGCCTAAAATTCCTTAGTAAACTAAATGAGTCAAAATTGTTAGCATATTGCTAAAATATGCTAAATTCTAAATGATGCCAAAAAACTTGAGTAGATAACAAATTAGCTGAACACATCAGCATTTTGTTAAAATATTAGCTGAACTCCAAATTAGCAACGAAATTAGTCAAAAACGTTAGCATGTTGCTAAAATAGAAGCTAAACTCTAAATTAGCCTAAAAACCCCAGTAGACAACAAGCTAGCAAAAAACGTTAGCATGTTGCTAAATCAGAAGCTAAACTCTAAATTTTTTGAAAATTACCATTTTAATTTTTCTTTAGCCGGAGAGCCACCATGGAGAGGTAAAAGAGTCACATGTGGCTCTGGAGCCGCAGGCTGCAGAGCCGCAGGCTGCAGACCTCTGGTATAAACAAATGCAGACAAATACAGTCCAAGCACTTAGAGAACACAACTTCTATATAAAAAGACCCGTTTGAGGTCTCATCCATCATTCAGAGCTCCACCTGGAGCACGCGGTGATCACAGTGGCTCCACAAAGCTCAGATCTTTGGGACCTCGGCCAACTCTCCACGCACCTGGCCGGAGACGGGGGGGGCCGGCCTTTTCCCCGCCACATGAGGCGGCATCTGTGGGGAGCTGTTGGGTCTAAACCCTTTTCTTCAAAAGAAATAAATAAAAATGACCAAAAATAACTGGGATTTTGTCATCTACATAGGAAACTTTGCTGTGGACTATAATAAATCAAAATATTACATGTCTGGTTATTATTAAATAATCAAACCCTCCCAGAAGGAAAAGATTCAAACTTCTAGATTTAGATTGATGGAACACACTTGACCCAAAAAGTCTGATGTTAAACTACTGGAACTTTTGATGATTAGTTTGCTTTTTACTTTAAATTAAACTAATCTAACCAAGCGAAAAAAAATGTAGAATCCTACATTTACATTTAATTCTACAAATAACTTCAGAATTTCTGGTTATTTTGGTGATTATGGACAGAAAAATGAATGAAAAAACTGATACGTTTGTTTTATTTTAAACATGTAGGCAGAAATATTTAAAGAGTAAAATATTAATAATAAAAAAAAAGTGTTCTCTTCATACAATTTGACGTGTAAACGCCATCCGGCAAGCTCAAAAAGACAATTTAAGAACTGAATGTTGAGTCTGACTGAAAATCAATCTTGTAAAGTTATTTCACCAACTGTATTTATCAGGGGGCTGTATTGGCAGAAGTCTGGCAATACAATACAATTCTCGATACCCCTCTATACCAGAACAATTTTTCACTTTTTGGTACCCATCCCCAAGTAAAAACTAAGTCTCTTAACAAGAACAACGAGGCGGAGTGAACATTTAACACAAGCTGGAGATCTGGTTTTGGTCGCGGTGGAGAGCGGCAGGAGTTAAGAGCCGCTAAACCTCCGATCGCCAAATGCTGTGCTGCCAACTAGTGGTCGGAGTGTTTAGAGAAAGACGAAGGATGCTCCTATATAATTTAATTAAATAGTCTTGTCAG
>NC_050535.1:5032913-5037021 GCF_002922805.2 Oryzias melastigma | reverse complement strand
TAGTATTTATTGTTCCACAATTAGAATCTCAAAATGATTTTTAAAAAAAAAAGCTTTTTTCAAACACTTTTATTCAAATGTTAGCATTAGCTTTAATACGTATTCATTTAAATTAAAAAATAAATTTAAAAAAATTGTTACAGCATTTTTTTTAATTCAATTTTTGGTCACTTCAGAACAAAAAGTCAAAATCATCCGTTCCAATAATTACAGACCATTCATCCAGTTTCCAAACATGTTTGAAAAAAATATCTGAAACATGCAAAACTATCAAGTATTGCTAATTATTTTTAATATATAAAAATACAACAGTAAAACATAAGATTCCTCAACAAGTTTTATTAACACAACAACTATGCTGTGTTTATACAATCCTTATAAAACATTTTTTTAGCACAATAAGACAAATAAAGTTAATAAATCTTACATACTAAGATTTATTAACATCTAAAGTGATACCATCGTCTAAAAATGTAATTTTTATCAAAATTATACTGAGTGTTTTGCAGCATCCCATCTAAAGTATTACAAATACATTAACGTGAAAAACAGGGTGGAGGACTAATAGCAAACTGGTCTATAGAGCACCAAAACATTCTCTTTAGAAAAAAAATGCATGGCATTAAAGCTTAAAAAATGGGAAAAGAATGTCTAAAAGTGCTTTTATTTGCACATTTCTTTCAAATAGACTGTGGAAGTACGCCTCAGAGCGTCTTCCATCAGGTTCTGAATGAAACGCTGGAAGGACGACCTCAAACAAAAGGCCAAATCAGCTGCAAGATTATCAGCCGCGCTCTCAAGTGATTGAAAACAAGCTGATCTCCAACAGAAATCTCAACTTCTGCCTCTAAGTGATGTAGTACCACGGCGCATTACTGAGGGCGGAGAGTCGAGCTACTCGAAAGCTGGGACCTTTTTTGCCATCAGTGCATTTTGTCCTCCCACTCAAGTGCAGTCTTTTAATGCATGTAGATCATCATCGTCTCTGTGAGGAGAGGTTGCTGAATGCCAGCGTTGGAAGTAAAAAAAACATTTTTTTTTCTTAAAAAGAAAGTTCCAGGTTTGAGACATTCAGATCCCTCGCCGTTCCGTGGCGATAGAGGTCAGACGAGGCAGAAATGTGCTTCCATGGTCCTTTTCTCCACACAAGGACAGGACAAACGCAGAAATGATCCATCTCAAATGAGACGGATCCGATTTACAGCCACATCTTTTAGAGACGGCACAACAGCTGATCTGTGTCGTCCATTCTACATTTCGGAGTACATGGTGCCCAGCTCAATTTTTAGCCAACTTTAAAGACAAAACTGTTAGGAGCACAATAGTTGCACTTTTGTCATTTTAAATAAGGCGAGAAGAAAAATAAAAAAGATATTTTAGAAAAATTAAAAGTCTGTTTACTGTAATAAACAAAAGTAAAGCTTAAAAACTACCTTACCGGTTGCATGTGCTGCTCAAGACTATAGGGCTGTCACAAAGAGTCAACTAATCGACAAAATAGTGGACAACTAAATTAATAGTTGATTAATTGTTACTTTATATTATATGGAGTCAGAGTGTATTAAAGTTTAAAGTAATAATGCTAGCATTATGCTAGCTTTTTGGACTATTTTGGCATTTATTAAGGTTTTATTGGGCTATTCTGGAGTTTAGCTACACGCTAGCTGTTTTGGCTAATTTAGGCTGTTTTAGAGTTTAGTTTATATTTCAGCTACATGCTAGCCGTTTTGGCTAATTTGTGATTTTTTTCAGGGTTTTGTGGCCATTTTGGAGTTTAGCTACTATTTCAGCTCCATGCTAGGTGTTTTGGCTAATTTATGATTTTTTTTTTCAGTTTTATTTGGCCATTTTGGAGTTTAGTTAATATTTTAGCTCCATGCTAGCCATTTTGTCTGAGTTTGGATTTTTTTCAGGTTTTTTGTAGCCAATCTTGGAATTAGCTAATATTTCAGCTACATTTGGTTAATTTAGGATTTTTTTCAGTTTTGTAGGCTACTTTGGAGTTTAGCTTATATTCCAGATGCATGGTAGCAAATTTGGCTAATTTAAGATTTTTTTCAGTTTAGGCTAATTTGGATTTTTGCTAATATTTCCACTGCATGCTAGCTTTTTTTTTTGGCCAATTTAGGATTTTTGTTTTTAGGGTAATTTGGAGTTTAGCTAATATTTCAGCTACATGCTAGCTATTTTGGTTTATTTTTTGTTGTTTTTAAGGGTATTTTGAAGCTTAGCAAATGTTTTAACTGTATGCTAGCTGTTTTGGCTAACAGGTTTTTTTTTTAATTTTTAGGCTAATTTGGCATTTAACCAATCTCATCAGCTTCAGCGTTTTTAGCCATCAATTTCAGCATCTTCAGCTGCCAAATTCAGCTTACAACATTCACACCACCATTATCACAGGTTATGCTATACATCTAGTTTTTAGTTAGTTTAAAGCTAATGATGGTTAAGACGTGTGCTTTACATTCAGTTTGAGCATGACCCGGTTAGTTGACTACTCTAAAAAAAATAATTGACGATTAGTCGACTATTAAAATAATTATGGAAGCACTACTTAAGACCAAGTGTCCTGCTGAAATTCCCACATTTTTCAGCAATTACTGGATCATTTGTTTTCCCACAATTAAACCTGCACAGACGGGTGAATCCAAGAAAAACCTGCAGGACAACTGTGTGAATCAAGTGTGCAGACCTTCCGAAAAGTCCCATGATCTCAGCCCCGCGGAGCATGCTAAAGTCCTCATTCCTGACAGAATAAAAATGCAAGTGAACGGTATGTTTGGAAAGGTTGCCATGACGTCAAAACAACCAGCCCACAAGTACGCTCTGCAAAACAAGCCACAAGACGTCCAGAACAATGTCCTGCAGACAGAAGGGACTGAATTAGAGTTTTGACCTTCACAATTAAAGCTCAGTGACTCGACATGAGTCGTCTGAAACGCTAAGCTAAACATGCGGTGTGGATCGCTCAGAGGTCTAAAGGTTAAAAACAAATACAGGAGAGATGTCTGACCCTTTAAGCTGTGAGATAATAAAGATATAAATCTCATGCGCAATACATTTCTGGCGAGTTCATATCTAGTCGTCACAAGACGATTTCCAACATTTTCTAGAATGGGCCAACAATTCCCTATTCAGGAATGAAAAACATAGAAAGATGCGCAAAAAACAAAAAAAAAACATTTAATCAAGTTGTAGCAAAGAAACAGATTTGTTTTTTATTTTAGGTATTCTGTTGCAGAGAACTGCTAAACATTAAAAAATTCAAATGTGCTTTAAAAACCATACAATAAGTTTTAAAGAAATTTTTTTTTTTAGATCTCAGAACGGGGATGGACCAGCTTCGGCCCTTTAGACCATGTAATCTGGCCCACCGAACTGAACAGGATAAACATTTATTTAACACGGCAAAACGAAATCTTTAAAAATATAACTTTTTAACATAACTGAATAAAAACAGCAAAAATTTAAGCACGTTTTCCTCCAGATTCTGGTATTTCTCTTACGAAGTGACAAACCACGAATCTCGTCTACTCCAGCTGCAACCGTATTTGGTTTGTTTTGTGTATTTCATTTCCATCAGAGTGGGACTTCTGTGCGTTTTGTGGATCTTTGTGTGTCTATTTGTTTCAGGTGTGGTGCTGGAGGGCATGGCTCCCATTGGACCCCAGCAGGTGGAGCGGCCTTTAAGAGCGCCATGAGGACCTCCAGCCCAGAGAAGGGAGCTGAGCTGCAGCCAGTCTTCTGTGCAGCTCGGTGCTCTTCTCCTGTTTTGTTGTTGTGGTAGTTTTAGTTTGGTCTTAGTTCTGATTTAAGTGAAGCTGTATGGATGAACTGCCATTTTTTTTTTCTTTTTAGTATGTTTTCTTACATTTATGCTTGTCCAGGGAGGTTAGTGTCAGTCTTATTTTTTGTTTTACAGGTAAACTCTTTGG
Source organism: Oryzias melastigma (assembly GCF_002922805.2). Classification (NCBI taxonomy): domain Eukaryota; kingdom Metazoa; phylum Chordata; class Actinopteri; order Beloniformes; family Adrianichthyidae; genus Oryzias; species Oryzias melastigma. Next base: position 5,033,086 of record NC_050535.1, on the reverse strand, counting down.
ATTTCAGTTCACCCTGAAGACTTTTGCTTCACATTTGGAGACAATCACATTTTGTTACACATTTTTTTCTTAATTTACTTATGTGTTATGACCCTCAATCCCCTAGACAAATTGGGCAGTTTGTCAAATTTGAGAACTTTTTGTGTCCCATGACTCATAGTTTACCCACATCT
>NC_050535.1:5023755-5032779 GCF_002922805.2 Oryzias melastigma | reverse complement strand
ATATATATATATATATTTGGCTGAGAAATACCATAATCTCAAAAAAAAATAAATAAATAAAAAAACATTTGTGGACTCGATCAGAATGATAGAGGTTAAAACTAAAGTTTGTGACTGTAGATCTGTGTGAGCTCATTTTATTTTGAAAATTAAAGATATATTTTTTTGTTATATCCCCCACCAGAATTGCTTTTTTATTTTGTATTGCAAAAACACAAAAATCCAAGCAAGTAACAACTTTCATTTGATGATTCAGACAATTCTATGAATATTCCTCACAACAGAGTAATAAGAATAATATTTCAAAATTAAAGCTGCACTTGCTTGTATCTGATGTTCACTTTTGTTTAATTTTAAAAAGTCTTCAGGTGACTTTTAAGCCAGAAAATACCAGCCAAATACTTCAATACATAATTCTGCAATATTCCAGATAATATGGATTACATCATTGTGGAGTTGTACCACGGATTACACGCCATCTACTGTCACTTCGACTGGTCGGACAGACAATACTCTCGTCTCCTGATCTAAAGTGAGAACAAAAAAAATAACTTAGAGTAAATAATGTTTTGACGGAGTGACGGATCCCGTCTTCTGTCACAATCGTGGACCAGCGAGGTCATTAACAGAGTACAATTGACACTGTAGTACAGCAGTCAAGAGACCTTTCAGAGGGAAGGATTCCTCTGGGTCATCATTAGCCCATTAGATAATTGGCTTGCTGCAGCAGACATCAGCAGGCAGAGCCACTGACTGCTATTCTTGCAAACAGGACGACAATGCAATCAGACTTATGGATGATCTCTGGGACACGCAGAAGCATTAAGTTATGAGAAGAGCAAACCCTCGATAGCCGAAAACGCACTTCTGCGCATCAGGCCTGCGTTTCCACAGACGTTCAAACATCTCGTGGTCACAGAAAGCGTGTGGTTTTAGCTGCATAAGCAAAAGCTGGAGCTCATTACAGTTTAAGGATGAATTCCCACCAGGATTTGAGGGTTATAGTTGGGCTGCCGGTGCATCAGAAGACCCCTGAATCAATCATGTGGACCCAAATGGGCCCTAAACCTTCTCGTCTATGCAGAGATGAAGGAGAATACACTAGAGGGGAAAAAAAAAACAAAAAACTTTGATCTATTGTGATTATGACATTTCTAGCCAAAAAAAAATTTTTTTTTAAATTGTCGTTTAAGGACATAGTGTACCTTATGATCCGAAGTGCCTCATGTATGAATCCATTCTGGTTGTACTTTGTGATGTTGAAGCAGTTTTGAGCGGTACGCAGCGCTCTGTGCGAATATGCTAACGTGGCTAATGTGTAGCAGTTTGTTTTGCATGTTGCTAACAAGGTAGAGAGTTAGCATTGTGAATACGCTAGCATGGCTAATGCCCAGTCAAAATTCTTCCCTTCCCCTCCATTTGAAGGGACATTTTTAGGGGCAAGTGTGTCCGGAATATTTTTATTCATTTATTTTTTTATTTCAGCCTCCAAACGGAGGTCTTCTGTTGCGAGGGTAAACCGTGTTACATGTAGAAGCGCTTTTCTTCACATGGGTGCTCTCTGAACCACAGAAATTTACACTTACAGTAAATGTATGTAATGACTTTTTGTTGTAGCATGACTGTTTAAAGTTATAAATCCGCTGTTATGTGTATTTGAGCGCTGGAAGCTCCGCGCCAACGCTAGCGGACTGGCGATTATTGGTGACATCCAAAATGTGAGACACTATGGGAAGAATTTGGATTGGTTCTTCGTTTTTCATGTCACCAACAATGTTGAGAGTTAGCATTGTGAATGTGCTAGCATGGCTAAAACGTCTGTGGTGTAGTTCTTGTGAATAAAGTCTGACAGACTTATCTTGGACTCGTCTCACTTAAGGCACCTTATAGTTTGCCTTATATACATCAGAGGTGAGTAATAAGTTACATTTACTCAGATACAAAGTATGTTTTTGCAACTATTTAACTCCTCAAAGTACTTTTTCAGCATTTTACCTTTTACTTTAGTTGATTGAAAATGAAAAATTTTTAGTCCTACTCAGCTACACTTGATTTTTTTTTTTTTTGATTAAAATGAGTATTTATATGGATTTACAATAGAATCAAATGGAAACTGTCAGAAGTACTGGACAGTGAGGATTTCCAACAGTTAATTCAACCCAACACAGTTTAAACTTCGATTACAAAACCACAATGTGGCTCCAATCAAAGTGTTGTTTGCTATTCCAGCAGTGGCCCAAACATTTAATATTTAAAGTGATAAATGATAAAAAAAAAATGTAATGCTAAGTTTTTAAGAAAAGAAAACAAGTTTAAATATTGGATATGTATTTATTTAATCAGCACAGTAGATTAAAATATTGTACAAATTTGTTCCTCGAGTACTTTTTTTTTTTTAAACATCGAAATATTTACTTTTAATCTTTTAATCGTTTAGATGACAACTTTTTACTTCTATTTAAGTAAAAAAAAATTTAAGTAAAAAAGTACTACTACTTTAGCTCAGATTTTGGCTGATTATGTGCCTCACAATCCCAGAGGGGAAAAATATAGCAGTTTAGATATTCGCCTCAGAGTTTTGACTGGGACTTATTACAGTTAAAGCAACACAGAGCCCCTCCCCCGTTACTGAGAGCTCTCCCTCTAGCTTACAGCCCCTCACACCTCCAACCTAACATTAATGGTGCAACAAAAAAGGCGATGATATTGGAACCATACAGTTTAAGTAAGCTTAAACAAGGAAAACGAAGACAAACATGATCTAGTCATCTGCAAGTGGGAGCTTGTGGCTCCGCCCATGGCGTTTTCTACCTCACAAATGCAATCCTTTTCAAAACTGTGTGTTCCTGATTCACAACTATTTGAGTAAAATGCTCAAATGTACTTTTAGGAATCATTTTCTTTTGATGTCTTCCAGAAAAATGTCACAAAATTTTCATCAAAGTAGATGTCAGGCACAGTAGAGGTTGACCATGATCTATCTATTCCTTTGAGTTCCATCTTTAGGTCTACCCAAATAAAAATAAAAAAATTTCATAGCTCCTGATAAATTGCTGCTAAACTTCTTCAACTTCCCGTTTTCCATTATTCAAGTTCCCTTTCTTGGTTTCTGAATCCTTTTTTCCAACCAAATCCAAATAACTCACTTCTGTCTGCTCACACTTTAGTAAAACATCAACTAAATATTCCTCTTTGTAGCCATTCTCCATCCTCAACTTCAATTAAAGTGTTTAAATCATTCAAGAGGCATTTGGACAAGACTTTAGCGATCATTTTACTTAAATGTGCTGCATTAAAGAGGGTCTACATGTAAGAAAGACCTGAATTTTTTATAGAATACATAAACATTTAGACATTTCCTTTGCCAACATGTTTGAATCATCTAAGGAATTACATCAGTTCCACGTTTCCGTCATGGGATCGCTACAGGGACTAACTCATGAGGTGGAGTGATAAACTCTCAGAATGATGTTCTAAAAGTGAACATCTCTTTGGGGAAGAAAAGGAAGGAAAAGAGTGACGACTGGATATCTTAAAATAAGACAAACAAGTGTCTGTGGGTTTAACATTTCAAACTTTGACCATAACTCAAGATTTCAAAGTGCCTGATTTTTATACAATTTTATCACTACTTTTATTTTAAGGTTACAAATATGAAAACATTAAATTGCAAATATGAGCATCTTATGATGAATCTGCTTTGTTCCAATTTACAAGTTTAAGTGTTTTTTTTAATGTACATAAATAAATAAAATCATTCAAATGCAATGCATTGTGGTCTAGATTCGCCAATCTAGAGAGGATCAATGCACACTGGTTTTTGCAGAGACTTCTGGGAAATTTTCAGGGAACTTCATTTTGGAAAAGTAGATTCAAACTTTTCAAACTAAATTTGTAACTTTTAAACTTGTTTTAATTTGATTTTTTTGTTTACCTTTTGACAAAACTTTTTCCGGTTCCTGCTGGAAGCAACAACTGGATAATTTCTCTTACAGGTAAATAAAAGGTCGCTACTATGGGCCTTAGCACTCTTCAGATGTCACTAAATATCATTTTAAGTGGTTCTTTTCCCTGTTTTCTAATATATTTTTACATATTTAACATCTTGTCTTTTGAAACAACTAAAATATATGCTACAAGTACAGATTTAGAATTGTTGGCGAGTCAAATAGTGCTTATTTTAAGTATTTGTTGATCTGGAAATTCTGACAGCCATATTAAACTATGGATAAACCAAAACTCTAAATACCACAACTAAATCTGTTACTTAAAATAATGCAGTAAAATCAACTAAAGTAAACACTTTACCTCGACTACAGAGGATTTAAAACAACAAAAAAATAAACTCTTCTCCACTGCTTCCTCTAGTTTACACTGACCATTAATTGTGTTAAAAAAGAAAAAAGAAATGTTAGAAAAAATATTTATATATATTGAAATTTTCCAGTAATTATCACAAGTAAAGTTTCATTTTGTGTTACCAGAGTATTTATTCTGCGCCAATTCACTAATTTGACATCTTCAGTATTGGACAAATAGTATTAAATTTAAGTTTTTTAAAGTTTATGCAAAGTTGAGCAACTTTTTTGAAATATTTTTATCCATTCCTTTAAAAAAAATAAAAAATAAATGGAGCATTAGACAATGTATACATTCAAATCATATTAATACACACACAAAAAATATATAAATATATATTCTCATGGGATGGATAACACGTTATAAGGCTTGGATGCCATAAGAGTTTAATAAACTCAAGATATTGTGAACTGGATAAAATAACAGGAGCCGTGATCAAATACTAAAAAGGAGTCCTTGTACACTTTAATACATTCATTAACCGTCACGTTGAGTTACATTGTTCAGTTTGAAGGTTTATGCAAATCAAGTCGTCCACTAAAACTGCTTCAAATTATTGGTTGGTTTTCTTATGTCAAAGTATGATCAAGCAAGTTTGAGCTGCAGAACAATAAGCAACTTCAAAAAAAAAAAAAAAAAAAGGCACATGTTCAGCACCAGAGCATGCGATAAAAAAAGTAGTAATTTTGTCAGTTTAGGCAATCTCAAGTCTACGTCTGCTCACAAGACTCAGTCATATGATCAGCTTATGCAGCCATAGAGGTGGGGGGAGTGATAAATGGAATGTGCAGTTTGGTGCCCTTTGTGTCTTTGTAAAGTAAAAAATAATTGTAATATTTAACAATTTGCAACAGCTTGAAATAAAGAGCATCCTAAATATTCCAGCCTAATCGTTTGCTGAAGAGTTCATTTTTTCTGTAATTATGTAACAAAAATATCAGAGGTAAAAACTCTTCAGCGAGATGAAGTCTCTGCAGGAGGAAAAGAAGGGGCTCGGAGCGCTCCTCAGCCCCTCCAGCTCCGATGCCTCGTCCCAGTGAATCATTCATGGTCACGAGGCTCATGCGAGTCCGTTTGAAGATCAGGGTGAGTCAGACCAAAACATTTTAATAAGAAGTGGACATCCAGAAAGAACGTTTCTTTGTTAACCCTTTACGCGTCTGGATTAATTTAAAGTAATTGCATTGTTTCACTCCAGTAATGCTGCAGTGATTATTTGACATATTAAGAGGCAAAAACGTCTAATTCACGATATATATTTTAAAAATGGTAAATATGTGAAGTTTGGAAGGGTGATTCTTTAAAATAAAATTTAAAAAAAGTAATTTCTGCCAAAAATAAAAAAAGTTAAACGTTCAGGTAATGTTATTTTACTGCTAAATAAGTGCTTAAATCTAATTGCATCTTGATCTTTATGCATCTAGAATTGACAACAGCAACTTTTATACTTGTTTTAATCACAGAAACGAGATTTTTTTAGGTTATCTTGACAAAACTTTTTCCAGTTCCAGTAGGAACGCTGAAAAAAAAAGAAAAAAAATGTTTATTCGTCATCAGCTCTTGGGTTCTGTTCTCCATTCTCATTTACTTCACCTCTCATTTCCTCTTTATCATGTTTAGTTCTCTGTGCTCCTGTTTGGTGCAGTGTGATTCACGTGTTGTTCCTCTTTCCCTCTGTCCTCCGGGGGAGTGGAAGACATTTGTGATCCTTGGTGGTGCCTGTGCTCCTGCTCTTGGCCGTAAAACCTCGCCTCTGGCTCGTCTTGGCCGTGGATCTTGCCCCTGGCTAATCCGCGGACCGAGTCTTGGCCATGGACCTCGCCCCTGGCTCGTCTTGGCCGGGGACCTCGCCCCTGGCTATTCTGCGGGCCGAGTCTTGGCCGTGGATCTTGCCCCTGGCTCGTCTTGGCTGGGGACCTCGCCCCTGGCTATTCTGCGGGCCGGGTCTTGGCCGTGGATCTTGCCTCTGGCTAATCCGCGGACCGAGTCTTGGCCATGGACCTCGCCCCTGGCTCGTCTTGGCCGGGGACCTCGCCCCTGGCTATTCTGCGGACCGAGTCTTGGCCGTGGACCTCACCTCTGGCTAGTCTGCGGACCGAGACTTGGCCATGGACCTCTCCCCTGGCTCGTCTAGGCCGTGGACCTTGCCCCTGGCTAGTTCGCGGACCGAGTCCTGACCAAGGACCTCGCTCCTGGCTAGTCTGCGGACCAAGTCTTGGCCATGGACCTCTCCCCTGGCTTGTCTTGGCTGGGGACCTTGCCAATGGCTAGTCCGCAGACCGAGTCCTGACCAAGGACCTTGCCCCTGGCTAGTCTGCGGACCGAGTCTTGGCCGTTGACCTCACCCCCGGCTCGTCTTGGCCATGGACCTCGCCCCTGGCTAGTCCACGGACCGATTCCTGACCAAGGACCTCGCCCCTGGCTAGTGCGCGGACCAAGTCTTGGCCGTGGATCTTGCCCCTGGCTCGTCTTGGCCGTGGACCTCGCCCCGGCTAGTGCGCGGACCGAGTCTTGGCCGTTGACCTCGCCTCCACCTGTCCCCAGTCCTATCTGGCTGAACTCTATTCAAATACGTAGTTGTAGAGTTAGAGAAGCCAATTCCTCTTTAATACTTCTGGTAAATCTCCTGTCCATCCTGGGAGAGGATTTGTCCTTCATGTGGGCATCACTAAGGTTTCTTCTTTTTTTCCTGAATCAGGTTTTTTATTCATTTGGGGGAGTTTTTGCTTACTGGGAAGAAGGGTCTAAGGACAGGGATAACCAGTTTTATTTAGCAATCAACTATCGTTTATATTTCCTAACCGACCTTCTGGTTCTTTACAGTTAGCGGCATGAAGCCCAATGAGGCAACTGTTCTGTGATTTTGGGTTATATAAATAAAACTGAAGCCACACAACTGGCTAATTTCCCACACAGGTAAATAAAAGGGTTGCTACTATGGACCTTAGCACACAAGATTTGACTAAATGTCAATTTAAGCTGTTCTTTTCCCTGTATTCCATTATATTTTTTACGTATTTTACATATTTTATTTGTTTCAACAACTAAAATGTTAGCCACGAGTACAAAATTTTGGATTTTTGGAGAGTCAAATACTTCTCATCCTAAACATTTGTAGACCTTGTGTTCTAAAAAGAAAAATCTGGATGCTTTTTTCTTGAATTTCTACTTTTTTGGTTTGGTAAAATCCATTCAGATTTTTTTTTAAAAAGTTTTGATTTCAGAATCAGAATCAAAGGTTTCCATCAGCTCTAATGATATCCAAAAAAATTTCAAGCACAGATTTTCTCAAATGTGTTTAAACATTGAAACAAAAAGCACCAAAAACCAACCTTGAACGCATCATCCCCACCATGACCACCAGGCGTTTCTGATGTCCTCATTTCAACTCTTTGGTTGCAGCGATGGCGCCTGCAGTCGGAAGTGTTCAATACTTCTTTACGGGACTTTGACTTGACACAATGAGGCCACGTCAACAGATTATGCAATTGATACATTTATGAAACCATTACAAACGACTCCCATGGCAAAGACTTTTCTCTTCAGCCGCTGAAAACCAAACCGGATATGATATGCCTTCAGTCAATGTCACGCTCCATTTCCCCCCCCCCTCTATGGGCCATGTTTAGGACATTAAGAAAAAAAAAAAAGTAGAAGTAACATACCTGGCTCTGAGCAGTTCTTTGGCTCCGTCTCGTTATCCGATAACGCCAACAGCCGTCTCCCCAAGTGATCGAGGTCCGGATGTCCCTTAACCGCCATGCCATGCCCTGAAACGGTTCAAACGTTTAAGTTTAACAAAAACGACAGATCAACATTTTACAGCAGAAAAAAAAGCTCCATTTTCTAAATCAAAGGCAACATGGCTGCTGTTGCCGAGCAGGTTTCACGACCCCGAGCGTCCACGATCACATTAATCCAAACAAGAGTTAGCTCTTTTTTTTTAATCCCTTAAAAGTTCTCATTTACAGAAATACGTCATTATTCATCCAAGCAGCGGCAAGAAGGCATCAGAATGCAGCTGTTCCATTATGTTCATAGAGTTTCATTAAACTGCTCTTAATCCTCTAATGAGGACACGAGGAAAAAGGATCAAAATTGTCAGACATTTAGGAAAAAATTGAATGAAAAGCATTTCACTTTTGCAGTTTTCATTAAAATTTAATATTAAAAAAATAATCTCATGTCCTCTAGTGAGCAAGCTCTTAAAGTTAATATATTTAACCCATTTATAAACAGTTTGCACGTTTCATTTACACAATTCATTAATATCTTGACATACTTTTAAAAAGAAATCTTTTAAAAGTTGTACAACCAGACCAATAATTTGTCGTCAACAAAATTGTTAAAAAAAAATATTAATAAAGCTTTATAAGTTTAATATATTGTCAGAATGGTGTTTTATTAGAAAACACTTTAAACACATTCTTCTGCTCCACAATAGGAAAAAAATAACAGATTTTAGATCAATTAACAAATTCTGCCATTTTTTACATTTAAAAATATTTATCAAATTCAAATTGAGTTGAGTAAACCACGACTCAAAAAAAATTTAAATGCAAGTAATTATAAAATGTTTGTTAATTGATCAGAACTGGATTACATAACTATGCAAAACTGTAAAATTGGTGGGATTATTTAAATTCACTACTTCCTTTTTAAACA
>NC_050535.1:5018428-5022918 GCF_002922805.2 Oryzias melastigma | reverse complement strand
AAAGTCGTACAACCAGACCAATAATTTGTCGTCAACTAAATTGTTAAAAAAAATATTAATAAAGCTTTATAAGTTTAATATATTGTCATAATGGTGTTTTATTAGAAAACACTTTAAACACATTCTTCTGCTCCACAATAGGAAAAAAAATAACAGATTTTAGATCAATTAACACAAATTCTGCAATTTTTTACATTTAAAAATATTTATCAAATTCAAATTGAGTTGAGTAAACCACGACTCAAAAAATTTTTAAATGCAAGTAATTATACAATGTTTGTTAATTAATCAGAACTGGATTACATAACTATGCAAAACTGTAAAATTGGTGGGATTATTTAAATTCACTTCTTCCTTTTTAAACAAACTACTTGATTTTGGTTAAAAATTATTGAACCAAACGTTACACAAGTGTGTTTTGTTTTAGTTTGTTTTACAATTTCTAATCACTGCTTTTCATCAATTCTCTAATGAGTTAATAATTGTGTGTTTTGTACAATCAATGATTGAAATAAATGTAATGTTTCACTTTTTACAGTGTATGTATAGAAAAAATACAGCACTATTATAATTAAATTTGGTATTTTATAAATAAATAAATGACTCAATGGTCACAAAAATCTTTTAAAAAGTTTTTTTCATGTTTAAATTTTGCAGGTCTTATTGGGTTTGTCAGTTAGGAACAGAACCAGACGACAGTTCTACTTGGAAGTGGGGGAGGGGCAAAATTGGCGTGAAAAAATAAATAAATAAAAAACGTGTAAGCAGCAGCACAAGCATGGATGTCCGGAACATAAATGTTTTAATTGCAGAAATAAAAAAGAAAAAAAAAAAAAAAATCCCAATTATTTTCAATAGGGCTAAAAAAACAAACAAAAAAAAAAAAACTAAAATCTTAAAAGCTGTAAAATTACCAAAAGTACAACCACGAATTTCCTTAAAGAGGTGAACATTTTGATAAATGAGAATGGCAGAAAATTGACAATTGCAGAAATTGCTGCTTAAGGTTGCAGATCCTTCATTTAAAGGCAACGGGTTAAATAAGATCAAAAGTTGGCATTTAGGCTAAATGTTAGCCAAATTTGAACGCATTTGGGGAAATAATCTAGTCAAATATGACTTTTATTCTGCAAACTAAACAAAAAGAGGTGTAATTTCCTGAAAAGACATGAGGAAACTACACCATTTTGAAGAAATTACCAGTTTGGCAACTTCCTTCTAAAGAGTGTCACAATAAACCGCAACCCCAATTCTAACAGATTGTAGATTGATACATAAATGGTTTTCTGAACAAATTAATGCAAATAAAAATCTACTTAAGGGTCATTTGTCTCTAAAAGAATCTAAATTGGCACCACTTGGGCAAAAATTTCAGTCAAGCCAGAAATATTGCAGACTTGCCTGAAACTGTATTTCAAGCATACTGACAGAAATTTAATTAACCGGCTTTCCATCAAACAGTTCAACAGCCTGAAAATCAGCAGGCACTGTATAAACAGATTATCCACCAGGCGACCTCAGCCGCTTCCCACAGCACTCCAGCGTGGAGACCAAACCCTCGGGTCAGGACTCCAGCCTGCTCCTTCCCTCTTCTTCTCCTCACATCTACATTTGCTGGACAGGAATCAGATTCTGCTGCTTGATACCTGCAGCTCCAAACATGCAGACGACGTGTGCCGAGATGAGCAAACCGGATTAGACAAAGCAAATTTTAATTACGGAAAACCGTCGGTCTAAACGCGATTTGCATTGGCTGTTAAATGCGGAACATCATGCAACGGATTCCTAGAAGACGGAAGAACCGACTCCCGACGTGCCTGCAGGAGCTGCAACCATCTCGCCGCTGTGCACTTGTACTTCTGTCAGCCCCTCTGGGCAGGTTTGGGGAGAAAAGGGAAAAAGAAGTGGGAGCAGCAGCCTGTGGTAAAAATTACATTACCGGGTCATGCTTAAGGCTGTCAACTTGTCTTATTTTAATAGATGCTCCCAGTTTTTCCACCATGAAGAACTTCACAGGAGTGAGAAATGGTTGTTCTTTGAGATCTAAAATGAGCAAAAGTGTGTGGGCAGATTCAATAAATCAAGATTGTGCCAAGTGACTAAGAACACTTTATTATTATTTTCAAGTAAAAGTAGTGTTAAATTTTAACATTGAGTTTGTACTTCGAAAAAAAACTAAATAAAGTTGGGCTACAAATAATTGTCAAAATATTCCAAATCTAATTGATTTTTTTAAAATAACTGACTTTTTTAAAGAAATAAAATAAAATAAAAAGTTTTATCCATAAATCAGCAAAAACAGAAAATTAAACAAGTAAATTATTAAGGGAAAATAATTTTATTTTTTCAAGATAAAGACACTGAAACAAATGAATCAACTGTCCAGATATCACCTGGATTAATAAAAGTCTTCAGTATTTTGAGTCATCCTAAAGAATTAAACACATTAGTTATAGAACATCTATGTTCTATAATACTAATATATATATATATATATATATATATATATATATATATATATATATATATATATATATATATATATATATATATATATATATATACACACACACACACACACACCCCCACACACACACACACAAACACACACACACTATTTTTAGTGAATTTCCAGTTCGGCTGGTGCTTAAAATAAGTCACACAGTAAAAAGTGAATCATTAAATCAACACAATTTCTGTAATTTGTTACATTTAAAATCATTAGATTTAATCAAATTATATTTTTGAGTTGACAGTTTAGTCAACTTAATATAATTTGATACAAACTTGTTTATTAAATTAAAAAAATAAAAATTGTTAAATGATTCAATATTTCACTTTTTACTGTGTAGAAGAATCAATTTGAAGAAGAGTTTAGCTAAGGTTTAATCACATTTAACTTTTAGTTTTCTCATTGATAGACAAAATATTTTTTCCAAAATGACTGAAAATTAAAGTTTTCCTTCTGGAGGACAAACTTAAAGGGGAAGAAAAGTTTCATTACATGTGATAATTCTAGTTAGTGTGAAGGTGCTGATTAAATTAACAAACTGCTGTAAATGTCCTGAACGTTTTGATGCAAAAAAAGTGCACTACAATTTGAAAGAAAAAAAAAAAATGCAAAAATTCTGATAAATTTCAAAAATTGTGTAAAATTCATAAATTCCAAAAGCAATAGCAGGAATGGCCTGAATGTCTTCGTAGTAATATTGCATAGATTGCAAAGTGCACAAAGAATTGGAAGAATTTCATGAAAAAGAAAAATGTAAAATATGTTAAAGGTATAAAGACCAAAAGTAAAAGCATGAATGTCCTGAACGTTTTGATACCAAACTGGCATAATTCACAGGAAGTGCACAAATATTTTAAGAATTACTTGGGGGAGGGGCAAAATTGGCGCACAAAAAAAAATAATAAAAAAAAAAAAAAGAACGTGTAAGCAGCAGTACAAGCATGGATGTCCTGAACATAAATGTTTTAATTGCAGAAATAAAAAAAACTAAAATAAAAAATTCCCAATTATTTTCAATAGGGCAAAAAAAAAAAAACCAAACAACTAAAATCTTAAAAGCTGTAAAATTACTAAAAGAACCGCGAATTTTCTTAAAGAGGTGGACATTTTGATAAATGAGAATTGCAGAAATTGCTGAAATTTTGATTACGTTTTTACGAATCAAAAAACAAAGAATAAATAAAGAGAAACAGGATCACAGCTATTGCTCAATTTGTTAGAATCTAATAAGAAATAAACTAATTTAACATTATATTGTGTTCAAGTACAGCAACTTGCACTAAAACATTTAAGAGAATACAAATAAGAGAAACACATTTGACGTTTAAAGACAAATTGGTTGCTCAATTCTACACTATTTAGCATTAACAAAAAAAATGTATGATGTCCCGTTTGGCTCAAATTCAATTTAAACTGAATTTATAAAAATTTAAGTCCTATAAAAGCAGAGTTACATTTAAAAGCACAGAATGTGCTTTTATGATAAATTTTAACTTAGAACTTCTGAGTTTATTTTAGGTTAAAATACCAAAATAACTAATTTGAGCACAAAATGAACACATTTAACTTAACCCCTCCCACCTGAGATTATATCCAATCTGATTTTAGGATTCATTTTGAATCAAAAAAGTAAAATTCCGCCGATAATCTGATTAACGTTCAGTACTGGAGGACAGAACTCGTCACCGATCTATCCGACTGTACGGAGCAACAGAGACGAACAATAATAGCCTCGTAATATTATCCTGCAGCTCTTTGGAGAGAGACAGACCAAGGACAAACATCCAGTCCCGGGCTGTGAACGGGCGCACATCATTTTAGTCGAGACGTTTACCAGATTCTCCTCAAACACTCCCCGCCATCAGTCAAACTGCTGCCACCTGTCAGCACAACCACACCCCTTCAAAAAACAAAAAGTGTGTCCTCTGTCACGCATTCTAATCATGTGACAGTGGGCTGAGCTCCATCCATCTTCATG
>NC_050535.1:5017066-5018366 GCF_002922805.2 Oryzias melastigma | reverse complement strand
CCCCCCCCCCCACCCCGCCGTCAGTGTTCCATTTGGTTTTATTATGATCAGCGAGTCACCTTGTTGAGCCGCCACTTAAAAACTTTAATACTTTTCAGGCATTCTGCCTTCTGAGAAAGGAGATTTTCTGTCGATTGTATGATATCACTCCTGATAATCTCTTAAGCCTCTTGTTTTTAATGCAATTAATGAAACTCCCTGTAAACACGTCGGAGATGTTCACTCTGGATTTATGTGAAAAGTCATTTATTCAGATTTCGGGGTTTAAATGGAGCCGATTTTAGGTTTGTTAGGCTGGAAAGGAGAAAAGTGTCTAAAATATATTTTTACACCCATAATTATTCACCTCTGTCATTTATAAATAAAAAAAAAAAGCCAAATCACTGAAATGACATAACTGATCATGTGACAATGTTCTGTCCCCCCCGTCTTTCTGCAGCAATGGAATATTCCAGTCAACAACAAGTTATCCAGAAGAGAATTATGTTTTCCTAAACTGGCTGGTTTTTAGAAAAGTTTTGATTCTGACTTTGCGGGTAAAAATTGTTTTGAGTGGCGGATGTTATTTTGGCAGGTTTGTAGTTCCGTATTGAAATACATTTAAACCTGGGATGTGTGGTTAGGGGGAGGCAGGTGAATCAGTGCCTCACCTGCCATCATGAAGCATTTAGTCTAATAGAAATAAAAAAAAAAAAATTTTAAAAATTAAAAAATAGCATCCTCCATCAAATGGCGCCCTAGGCGGCTGCCTAGGTCACCCATGCCCAGCTCTGGGGTTCAGGTTAGGATTAGAGTTAACTAGGGCTGGGCGATAAAACAATAGAGATCACAATAGAACTTTTTCTTAATAGAGAAATGAGTATTGCGATAGAGTTTTATTTTGAAGGGTCCAAAATTGATACTAGCGAGCATTTTCTCCTCTTTGGCGAGCAAAAGAGTTAGTCGCCAAATGGCGAGTAAATGTTTGCATCTAATTATGTAATTAAAAATTTTAGCCCTCATTTTGGTAATTTTTTTTGGACCTCCACTTCCTTTATCTGCGCACAAGATAAAACAAATGCACGCAAGTCACCATCCCCCGCAGTCACTAATCTCCATGTGATGTTTAGTTTTAGCTGGTGAAGCAGCGAAACATCTGATGATTTTAAACAGGAGCCAGTCAGAACTGGAAGACAAAACCGCTGGACTTAGAGCAGTAACAAAAAGTTTAATAAAAAGTGTTGATTTGGTGACTGTGATGTAGCATTAGCATGATGCTAATGCTAACAAGCTGGCTGAAACCTTAATGTGTTCACGGTCG
>NC_050535.1:5014676-5016831 GCF_002922805.2 Oryzias melastigma | reverse complement strand
TATGGAAAAACTATATTGAGATATAAAAAAAAATTCCATATCCCCAGCCCTACGGTTAACCCTTTAACACCCGAGGCGTCGCCGGTGACTTAAACAAAATCTTTAACACACTGTAAGTTTCCAAACGTGAACACGATCAACGTACTTTAAATTTCCAGGTTGATGTCACATCCACAGCTTTTAAGAAAAATATCAATATTATTATCAATATTGGCTGGTATCGGATTGACACCCAAATGCTCAGGAACGCCCATTTCACACATCTAAATGCATGACAGCTATAACAGGACTTTAAATTTAAGTTTGATTTTAAATTTGTGCAGCCAACAACAAAATCCAGCATTGGATGCTCTTGGAATGCAGCAAAGAGCATCTTGGTTCCAAGTATGCAATGAAGTTTTTGTGCTGGTCGCATATAAATATGTGCAAATATCAGCCAAATAAAATAAGTGTATTAACCTGTTCCTTAAATACAATCTATACATTTTATCCAAATCATTCATTTTTATCCTCAAAATTATTGCATTTTATACATTTCCTATTTAATTTGCAATGTTGAAATTATTTTAGTTTTAAATTTTTATAAAAACATTTGGATTATTGACATTAGTGGACCAATGAATCAGTTATGACATTTTAAAAGGGCCAGGAATCGATTTAAAAAAAAAAAAAAAAAAATCGTAAACTTGAAAAAATTCATCACGATTAGTCACATTTTTTGCTTTTTATTTTTTAGTAACAGTATTCGCCAGCAAATTCTTATCTGCAAATAGTCACAATATGAGATTGCATGTAAAATTGTACATTTAGAATGTTTGTTTTTAACCCTTTGAAACCTCAGCTACCAGAAATAAGAATTTCTCTCCTAAGAGCACTGCTGACCATTCGACAGTTTTCCTGGAATTTTTTTTCATTCATCTTAAAAAAGCAATCGCTTTTGTCCAAAAACTACAGATAAATGCAACAGGGCTGGGTATCGATTATAATTCTCAGAAATTATTCGATTCACAAGACACTGGAACATTTGATCTGATTTTTTTTCGATTCTTTCGATCCCTCAGTTAAATTTTGAGTTTACACATTTATACACATTAAAAATACATTAATAAATCTACTATGCATTTTGAATATATTTATATTAATCTGATACAGTTCACACACTGTAAAATGTATTAATGAAATAATGAGATTGTTAATATCATACAGTGTTACATAGATTCTCAAAAGGAGAAGTTATAACAAAAATGTTCAGATCATTAACATTGTTGTGCTCCTCCTGGAGGACGTTTCAGTTTGGCCACTAGGTGGCGATCGCACTAGCAGTACACCTTATTCCAGAAGAAGAAGAAGAAAGCAGGAGCAAATACTGTTCTTTAGACCACAAATAGTTACTTTAAAAAATATTTCCTTAGGAGTTTGGAAAATTCATACCTGAGAGTTTATAAAGATGTTAATTTAGTCAGCAATGTTTAGGTCGACGGAGCGTTAGCGTTAGCCCTCCTATGGGAAATTCCATTAAACATTAGCATCAAGTTAGCAGACTTTAGCTTTATGTGCTAAATCGATTATTGATCTGTTATGTTTAAATCGATTTAATCAACCCAGCCCTAAAATTAAATATTATCTTTTTAATTTTATAAAATCTCAGATTATTTTGAAAATGTTTGTTTAATTTAGGCTGTTTTATCATCTCACAGCAATATCACATTAATTCTGTCTCGATTATCGCGTTAACTTTAACAACCCTCCATTTTAACCAAAGTTGGGATTTTTTTTTTTTTTATGATTAATACAACTGCTGCAGAGGCCCCCCATTTTATTTGTCGCCCGGGCCCCCAAATTGTTTCGTCCACCACTGGCGAACTTTGAAATTTCTATTGTTTAAAAAGTCCTAGTTCAGTTTAAACTGGTTTAATGATGCAGATTGATAGAAGGAAAAAAAAAAAGATTTCATCCCAAAACTTGCATGCAGACTTGAGTGCATGTCTCGTTAACCTTTGATCCCAGTGGTGTGTCAGATATTCCTCACTAGCAAAATGTCAAGCATCGCATTACATAACACAGAGAGAGGCAGGCAGAGTGGGATGCTGCGCGCCGCATCAGTCCTGCCTCGTGCGTGTGTGCGCATGGGATGTTTGGTTGTGCGACGTTTGCT
>NC_050535.1:5012234-5014637 GCF_002922805.2 Oryzias melastigma | reverse complement strand
TCCTTCCTAGTGGTCATCGTTGCGTAAAAATCGGCATCCCTCAATCGCCATGCGGAAGCAAGAAGAAGCGTGATCATCTTCATGTGCGTGTTCAGCGCTCAGACAGACGATGATGCCAGCATTACGCCTGATCTTTTTTTATGTAAGGACAGACATGAATGTAAATTTGAATATTTTAGTCCCAAACCAAAATAAGCGACCGTTTATTTATTTATTTGTTCTGCAATTACGATTCCGCCTCATTTGTAAAAACGTGCCGCCGCCGCCACGGCGCGCACACTGCGGCAGAGAGCTCGCACTCCCAAATTTAAAAACGCCGTGACCCTCCAGCATGCGCACTTGAGTTTGTACAGTGAGTGCAGAAAATAAAATTAAAAAATAAAAAGCGCACACAGGTTCGCAAATGCAAAACCGCGCGCAAAAAAAAGCACACATGCTCCAATTTGGAGAAAATGTTTTTGCCCTTGAGATTATAGACTGTCAGACATGATCCATGTGAATTGGTGGGGAGGAGGGGGGGTCAGTGATCGTCTGGTTGTATGATTACACTGCAGATGTCTGACGCGCTCCGGAACCCCCCTTCTGGATCCGCGTGCACACTCACCTGTCTTGGTCAGCAGCGCCGACATGCTCCACGCCACGAAGAGGACACTGCAGATGAAGCACACCTGGACGAACAGCATCTCCCTCCTCTTCCGAACTTTAAATATCTTGGCGATGATTGTCTTTTTGGACGGGCCGGCCGCGTCGTCCTGCTCCATTCTTCGAGCACTTTTTGGGGGGTTAATTTCTTGTATGCGTCCTTGAAAGAAACTGCCTCTTGAATTCCTCACTCAGTCCTCATTTCCAGAGCGCAGATGGAGGGAACGGCTCGTTTCAGCAGCTGGGGTGGAGAACAGAACAGAGCAGGGCAATGACAGGGCGGTCAAATTCCGATTTGGGAATCCAAATCAATTCCTGAATTCGGATTCCGTCAAAGGATGGGTGCTGGTCTCATGGCAGCGTGCGTCCTGTCCCGAGGAGCATTTTTTCCTCTCCTTCTTCTCCCCCTCCAGCCGTCCGGTGTCTGTTTTGCATAAGATGCGTCAGTGTCCTGCCAGGAGCGCGGAGTCGCTCAGCTGTGCCGAATCACAAATCCCACGCACCTGCGCCCGTTAAGTGAAACCGATCGGAGCTCATCAAGTTTGATTGTAGGATTCGGGCACTGGCGGTCGTGCCTTCCGCTCTCCCTGACGCGGGCGCCTCCCCTTCCCCACGAGTCCCTCATCAGATCAAAGCGTGCGCCCCCCCTTCACAGAAACAGGGCGCCTTTAACTTTCCTGACAACTGTGCGCGCGTGAAAAATCCCCCCTCATCTCCCACACTGACAGCTCCGTCCATCACCCCCGACCCGGGAGTCCTGTAATCTCCACCATTATTTTCAGATTATTGGCTGAATCTTCTTTCGACAACAGCGTTCCTTCTTTCTGCAGGACAGAAAAAATCTGTTACAAAACCAAACCCAGCATCCTTCCGGGTCCTGTGCGTAATTTCACTTCCTCCTTTTGGTTTCATCGGGTCACTGACACCTCCATAGTGCACAAACCCATTCACTAACTCCTGATGGTCAAAATTATTAACGATTTTGTGATAAAGTGGACAATATGGTTAATAGTAAAACATACAATTCACCGACAAATACATAGAAAATCCAGCATCTGAAGAGTGGAGATGCTTAAAATCCTTCTTTATTTATTTATTGTTTGTGCCAATTGACAAAAAAATAATTAAAAAAAGTAATATAATCAACCCCTCTTTTATAAGACAAATACGAACAGTATAAGGCAGGAGTGTCAAACCCAGTCACATAATCCAATCCAAAAATACAAATTATACCTTAGATCATAGGCCGAACAGGATAAACATTAACTGAACACACGAAAACTAATTATTTAAAACTTTAAAACCATAATCTTTTAGCATAATCACTACTATTACCTGCAATAATGCTAGTGTGAATGCTGTAAGCTGAACTTGGCTGCTGAAAATGCTAATGCTAATAGCTGAAGATGCTGAAATTGATAGTTAAAAACCTTGAAGCTGATAGCTGAAAACCCTGAAGCTCATAGCTAGCTAAAATATTAGCTAAATGCTAAATTAGCCTAAAAGGAACGAGAAAAAAAACTTAGATTAGCCAAAACAGCTAGCATGTAGCTAAAAAAAATAGCTAAACTTCAAAATAGCCTAAAAAAGCCTTAATAAGCTAAAACAGCTAGCATGTAAATGTTAGCCTAACTTCAAAACAGCCTAAAAACTTTCTAAAAAGGTTAAATTTTACAAATTAATTTAAAAAATAGATGAGTAGATTAAAAGAAATTATAAACTGTTGCACTGCCTGCAAAAATGCTAGTGTGAATGCTGTAA
>NC_050535.1:5006234-5012160 GCF_002922805.2 Oryzias melastigma | reverse complement strand
TTAACGCAAAACGTTCCTTTATAAAAAATTACTGGTATGTTCAAACTACTCAAAATATGGCAAACATTAAAAAGGTTTTTAATATATAACACAATTTGAATAAACTTAATAAAAGTCCAATTAGATAAATGAATTGATTTGAAATTTGATCATTTAAAAATGAAGAAATTCACTAATAAAATTAATTAATTCAATACAAGAAAGAAAAATAAAGAATTTTTAGCATAATTGTGCAACACACAGAAACACAGTACATAAGGGACCCTGAGGCACACCAAAAATGATTGCTTTTCAAAGCATCACCATCATTCATTAAAAGATAGATTTATTTTTATGACAAAATTTCAATTTTTTGTTAAATATGCCAAATTTGAGTCATTTTGACTATCGTAGCTTTATTTTAAAACAAAAATTCTATTCAAAATGAGTTAAATGCCTTTTTTTCTTATTAAAAAGTTCCTAATCTATGTTATAGAAGTTGAAAAATAAGGTCAAAATTTGTATTTTCTTCAGTTTTTATGCAGGAACTACCTTAACAGTGACTGTGACGACCATTTTAAAAGCTTTCTGAAAATGTTTTAACTTAAATAAGGTGGATTTTTAAGTATATTGTGGTCTTAAGTTTTAGTTTTGCTGTGAAAGATAAAATATATTCTTGAGGAATTTCAAGAAGCTTGATTTAATCTATTCTTTCCTCATCATTCACTTGGCAATTTCCATTGTTGGAAAAAGATCCTCCTCAGAGCATAAATAATCATATTTCTCGGTGAATATTTGTTTTGTTCGCCTCTTCCAGAGGTTCAGCTCATAAAATATTGTAGAAAAAAAGTGACATCTTAAACTTTGAATGAGTTGCCCTCAGCATTTTAGTAAGTGTGAAACTTTGGTGCCTGCTGACATCAACCTCCGCTGCAGCTTTCCGCTGGCGCTCCGGGGCTTCTTCACCACCTGTCTTCTCAGAAGTTGAATGGCAGCCATTGATTTTTCACTTCCCTGCCACATTTCGTTAGTGTTGCCAATTTTTCCATTAAACATCCAAACTACACTTCTAATTGTGTCAGTATGTCCCATACGGGACACGTATAGCTCCTCATGTCTGCAGAGAGACAGAAAGAAGCAAAGATAGAAAACAGCATTACTGTAAACTTATTATCATCCCCACTTTATAAATAAAAAAAAAACACTAAGGTCAAAATCCTTCAAAATCTTCCAGCTGAGGTAATGTTTCCAAGAAGGGTCCAATAAGGGGAGAAGCACACACGTAAAGTACTGCAGGTCATTACTGCTTTTTTTTTTTAAATCTTTGGCCCCATCTTGTCTTCATCTGGGTCTTCGCCATGCACACGCACACATGAACATGTGTGGCTAACGTCCACGCCAAGGGATTAGTCTCCACCAGACCTCTGCCCATGCAGCAGGCGGGCAGGCAGGCAGTTGGCAAGCAGCAGCAACGCCTGCTTACAGAGATTTAGCGACTGCTTTGGACGCCCGGCATCCATCAGACACAGAACACGCTTCTTCACTCCCCGCTGCTTTCTGTGAGCAATTAATCAGAGCTGTTTTTAGACATTATTTACTAGAAATAATAAAGTTGGATCCTTGTTGTGATTGTATAGCTTCAACCTCATAATTGTTTTTGTTGTGCATGTGTGTTTTTTTATTACTATTAATGGTTAAATGCACTAATTTAAAGTCAGAACTGACACATTTTTTCTATAAGTAAATTAAAACTTTTTTGTTAGATTCGCATGATCAATTTGTTAAAGGTTTTCATCTTAAACCCATTTTTTTTTCTATTTTTTTCTATCTATCCAGTCTCTGAGTTAATATCCCGGACAAGCCCCCAACATGTCACAGTCTTCAAATAAAGAATAGCATTTAGATAAAACAAAAGCAGGAATCTGAATATATATATATATACATATGTGTGTGTGTATATTAAAGCTTAGACCAGTAAACAAGACAAACAAGTTTAAAAAAAGGCAAAAACCACCACTGGACTTGGACTACACAATAAGACCTTAGGAAATAAAAAAAAACATACAAATAATCTGCAGTAACTTCCTGGAAAAAGATTAAAAAGAAACTGCAGAAGGCACATTAATTAAAATACTTGGTCCAAAAAGTTATAAAATTATTATTTTTGTCTATATTAAAGACAGGCTGGACAATCGACTGTTTAAGTCATCCATCAGTAAAAGGCTTGACAGCCAATACCCATTGAATACAGTCAAATCCTTTAGCCATTGGTCCAAAAACATACTTGAAAATTGTGTTCATTATATTTATTCTCGTAAACTAAAGTGTAAACCAAAGTCTTCCAAGTTCAAAGCTGACCTCATTAATACCAATGACATCTAAATCAATAAAACCTTGAAATTGTCTTAGAGTTTCAGAGGCTCAACAAGGAATAAATGGATATTATTTTGCAAATTTGATCTTTAAAGGGTAACCAAACACTAAATCAGCTTTTCTTTTTTGTCTGTTGACCTCTGAAAATGGGGCTTTAAAAGTGTTCTCTGTTGGTTGTTGCCAAATTTTGGACAACTTAAAATACACGTGTTTGATTCATGAAAATATAGTCAAAAACTGCCTGTATGCTGCCCCCTACAGGTTGAAACAAGGTATTGCAGTCGAATTTTGTGATTGGACAATTGGTGTAAATCCCAGAAGTATATAAGCCCCGCCCATCTTTGATTCTGTAACTCTCTGTCGTTAGCTTTAGCATTGCCACTGCATTGCCTTCAGTCGTGAAAATCTACAGGTTTACACAATTTTCCAGTAGACTTTTTAACCAATTTTTACAAAACATGGCTCGAATTAAAGGTCTGAAAATTATTGATATATATATTTTACATTTTTATTACCTCTAAAACCCATCTGTAAATATGTTATGAACAGCGCCTTCTAGTGTTACAGGTAACGCACTGCTGTCAAATTAGCAGATTTTACGCCAGAATCTATAGAACTGAGCTTGTAAATGTAATATATATCAATGGTCTAAAGCCAGCTTGAAACAATGAGGTTCTGGACCATGAGTGCTGACCTCGGGAGATTATGGAGGTGGAAAATCTTCAACCTCCTCCATATTTTTTTGTTATTTAATTGAACATAGAAATGACAAACCACTCTACATATTGAAGAATCAGCATGGGTTTTGATACAGCTACACTAACTGTTAATCATAGATCCAAGCCACACCTCCGCCGCTCAGTCTGGCTCCACTAGCTCCGCCCCCTTTTTGCCATTTTTTTCAAATCTGAGCTTAGAATAGAGTTTTCCTCCAACTACCCTGTTTGTTTACCCTTTAAGTTTTGGATTAAAAAAAAATCTATCTTCAAGCTGAATCCAATCTTTGACTTTTAATGCTATTGTGATCATATTTGTGGCGTTTTGTCATCTGAAGAATAAAAACAAGACATTATTGAGATAATGCATCCGACTATGAAAAAAATAAATAAATACCCGTAGTTTTCAAGTGGGAAGATTGTTGCAGTTCAAAAATCCTCTCATCAGTTTCATGACGTCCAAGATCCATCTGCTGGAAAAACAAAATCCCCTTTTACACACCCTAACACTTCAGTTGAATTTCTTAGGCGACCGCCAAACTTAAGCTATTTTAATCTCTGGACTGCTTAACAAATCTATGATGGAGGAATGCCCTAAAAATGCATTTTCCGCAGTGACCTGGGATTCCTATTTATTTTTGCAATAGACAGAAAAGACCATAAATAGAATGTTTTCATTAATGCACTGTTGGCAATAAAACGAATATTTTACTAGTTATCTGAGGCTAGCAGACAGATGGAGGGAGAGATGCTGTATCACTATTTGAAAAGCCTTTTTTTCTCCCTCCATCAACCTGCCAACCGTTTGTGAGCCAGATTTGACTGTCGGTAGGTACAGTACAAGCTTGCACACAAGCTTGACTCAGAAAACATGCTGATTTCACTCCTCGCAAAAGCCAACTGCAGTAAAAATAAAATATTTATCATGAGAGTCGAGCATTGGACGGCAGCACCGCAGCATTATTTGTATGCCTGCTCAGGTGTGAAGAGTAAATAGGGCAGAGTCGAACTACAGATTCTTCTCTGAAGGAAGCAGTGGGCTCTCTTCTTCTAGGAGGACGCAAAAAAACTCACCTGCACAGATGTCGACATCAAAACTCAGTCAGCTGCTGACACGCTCCTTTTGAATGCAGTGGGAGGTTCCATGCTCCAGAAAGCAGCAAATTGATCATTTATGTATGTTTCATGCCTGCTGGGTTCAATTCAATGCTTCAGATCTCATAAGATCAGTTACGTAACCCATTTTAGGTGCTATAGTGGTGTGCAGGCTGCTTCTGAAGTATCTGCAATGGAAAAGAGGAAGTTGGGAGTAAATTCCCCATTGTGGGGTAATAAAGGATTTTGAATGATAAATCACATCAACTCTATAGTCCAGGGATGTCAAACTCAATCGCACAATGGGGCCACAATCCAAAACACACCTTAGGTCACGGGCCGAGCAGGATAAACATTTATTGAACACTCTAAAAATAAAATTTTAAAACTAACTTTTTAACATGATTATGAACTACATATATAAATTACCTGTGATAATGTTAGCGTGAATGCTGTAAGCTGAATTTGGCCGCTGAAGATGCTAGTGCTGATGGCTCAATGTGCTAAAGTTGATAGCTAAAAAACGCTCAAGCTGAAAACGCTATAGCTGATACCGGAAAAAGCTGAAGATAATAGCTGAAAAAGCTGAAGATAATAGCTGAAAACGCTCAAGATAATAGTTGAAAACGCTGAAGATAATAGTTGAAAACGCTGAAGATAATAGTTGAAAATGCTCAAGCTGATAGCTGAAATCCCCGAAGATAATAGCTGAAAACGCTGAAGCTGATAGCTGTTAACGCTGAAGCTGATAGCTAAAAACCCTGAAGACAATAGCTGTTAACGCTAAAGATAATAGCTGAAATCCCTGAAAATGATAGCTGAAAACGCTGAAGCTGATAGCTGAAAACCCTGAAGATAATAGCTGAAAACGCTCAAGATAATAGTTGAAAACGCTCGGGCTGATAGCTGAAATCCCTGAAGATAATAGCTGAAAACGCTGAAGCTGATAGCTAAAAACCCTGAAGACAATAGCTGAAAACGCTAAAGATAATAGCGGAAATCCCTGAAGATAATAGTTGAAAACGCTGAAGCTGATAGCTGAAAACCCTGAAGATAATAGCTGAAAACGCCGAAGCTGATAGCTGAAATCCCTGAAGATAATAGCTGAAAACGCGGAAGCTGATAGCTGTTAACGCTAAAGCTGATTGCTAAAAACCCTGAAGATAATAGCTGTTAACGCTAAAGATAATAGCTGAAATCCCTGAAAATAATAGCTGAAAACGCTGAAGCTGATAGCTGTTAACGCTGAAGCTGATAGCTAAAAACCCTGAAGACAATAGCTGAAAACGCTAAAGATAATAGCGGAAATCCCTGAAGATAATAGTTGAAAACGCTGAAGCTGATCGCTGAAAACCCTGAAGATAATAGCTGAAAACGCCGAAGCTGATAGCTGAAAACCCTGAAGATAATGGCTGAAAACGCTGAAGATAATACCTGGAAGGCTGACGCTAATAGCTGAAAACGCTAAAGCTGATAGCCAGCTAAAATATTAGCTAAATCCAAAATTAGCCTAAAAACCTAAATAAGGCAAAACAGCTAGCATGTAAATATCAGCTTAACTTAATAACAACCTAAAAGACCTTAAAAAGAAAATCCCAAATTAGCCAAAACAGCTAGCAGCTGAAATATTATATATCAACTAGAAACTGAAATATAATCTGAATTCTAAAATTGCCTAAAAAAATATCTTAATAAATGCCAAAATAGCCCAAAAAGCTCGCAGAATGCCATTTTTTTTATTTTAAGACAGTAACTTTTTAACA
>NC_050535.1:4994566-5005494 GCF_002922805.2 Oryzias melastigma | reverse complement strand
ATAGCCTAAAAAAAATCTTAATAAATGCCAAAATAGCCCAAAAAGCTCACAGAATGCCATTTTTTTTATTTTAAGACAGTAACTTTTTAACATTATTATGAATAATGAAAATGCTGTAATATTATTCCAAAATAAATCAACTTAAACCTTAAATAACTTTCAATATTTTACTCTCCATAAAAATATTTTTTTTCTCAAAATTATACAAGTTAGAAATGAGTTTAAGCTAACATCAGGCCATTAATATCAATATAATCAAACGATCTGGAGGGCCAGACAGAATTACCCGGAGGGCCGGATCCGGCCCCCGGGCCTTGACTTTGACATGTGCTGTAGTTAGTCTGATCCAGCTGAGGCCATAGGTGAGCTTGTCTTCTTGATCTGTTCAATAAAGACCACTGAAAAGCTTCTGAGGTCACTTTGAGTTTGAGCGATCTGTCGTTACCACAGGGTGTTCATGTTCCTTTGTCCACCCACCTTACATGTCTGGAGTTACATAACATTAAATGAGCTTTCACCATAGCTAAAGGAGTATCTATACCTTCTCCTGCTTCCTTATCATAACATCAGCCTCATTACTTCAATTCATCCCCGTTGAAGGCCTTTAATCTTTTCAGCCTGAACATCAGAGATGCCTTAAACTGGACAAAATTGCACGTCAGTTCTGCAAATAGAATGGGGAAAAGGCCGGTTGTATATGAGCGACTTAACCTTTTGTAATAAGTTGCACATAAATAACTTCATTATTCCTTTGTCTGGAGGGCAGAAAAGGATGGGCAGGCAGGCAAAGAGTAACCTTTTCCTCCTGCAAAGTAGTGTAGAGAGCACCATTCAGACGCACCACAACGGTTATGCCAGAAGAAACATGCGGCCCATTCATTCTGAGAAGATAAGATCAGAGCCGCAGAGGCAGGTTGTGAAGTCTGTATTAATGCAAGAGGCAGTACTCTGAAACGGAGGGCAAGTGAGGGTCAGTTAATACAGAGCACTCACTTGGAGTTTATGAAGGAAGAAGCTGCAATAAGCTGGCATCAGTAGATTCCCCTCCTGTGTGATTTTAACAGCCTGCACACCTCCACAGTGGACAATCACGGCTATTGTGCAGGACAAAGACGTGTGGGAGTTGTTAATGTCATGTTCCAAATATTTATGAGGAGACAATTGTTCAGCAGTTCTGAGTTTATTAGTCAGCATTTTGTAGGAATTTTCTTTGTAGACTCAGATAGGTTATGAAATGTCAAAAAATAATGAGAAAAGTTTTGTGTAACTAAAGCAAAAGGCGTGAATATTGCTGAGGTCACACATCCAACTACAACATCAGGTTAAACTGTTCATTTTAGAGTAGAACGGTTTGCTGGCTAAAGCCAGGTGCTGAGGGTAATTGGGTTGTCCAGGTACGTTTAGGGTCGTAGACAGGTGCAGCTCAAGACCCACCCCAATGAAAATTGAGTTTTGGGTGTTTTTAACATGTTCCATTTTTCCTCCCTGGTAATGTTAGGTTGGGTGTGTGAGGGGCTGTAGGCTAGTGGGAAAGAGTGTAAACAAAAAGATGATGGGACGTCAGGGCAATCTTACTCTGTGCCACCAGTACAACTCAGAGGTGAATTTCTGATGAACTACTATGTCCTTGAAAATTACATGTTTTTGTAGTTTGGCTAAAAACTGCATAATCATAATTAAAGACCACTGGCCAAACTGGGAGGAGGACCCGGGGAACACCCAGGACACACTAGAGAGACTACGTCTCTCGGCTGGCCAGGGAATGTCTTGGGGTCCCCCAGAGGTGCTGGAGTAAGTGGGCGGGGAGAGGGAAGTCTGGGCATCTTTGTTTAGACTGCTGCCCTTGCGACTCAGTCCTGGATGAGTGGAAGGAGATGGATGGATGGACTGGCAATGCTTTTTTAAATAGATAAAAAAAATGATTGAAGAGGGACTTACCGCAGGTGTGCTTGCAGTTCCCTTGAAGCTCGTAGGGTCACTTTAAGAGATGTCATGATTAAAGGAACATACGATTGTTGTGTGTGTGTTCGGTGTATCGTGAAGTGTTTGTAAGAATAATGTAAGGTAAAGGCACTTATGACATACGGGTGATGCTGTCATACTGTGCCCTTATGCTACGTTCTAGTAGTTAGTGAGGTACGAGTACTAGCTCCCTTCGTACACTCACATATCACATGCACAGGGTGTGCCGGTAGAACACCTGTCGGATCCCCACACAAACTACGCCCTGATTGTCCTATATCCTCATTTCTAACACTAAGGCTGCATGAGAAGGGTGTAAATGTATCAATTAAACAGCAGTGACTGACCCCTTGCACAGTGCGCAAGATTTGGTGGGCTTGAAAAAATCAATTTGACAAGATTGTGTCTAACCTAATCCCCCTTCCTTTCTTACCCTTGTGCTTTCTTTAAGCATTCTTTACAATTTGTTGCCCACAACATGATAAATGGTAAATGGCGTACACTTGTATACCGCTTTTCCACAGTGTTTCGCCCAAGAAGGACACTTCGACACAAGGGCTAGCATCAAATCTGCAATCTTCCAATCATAGGATGAACACCCTACCGCTGAACCACGGACCATGCCTGTAAATAAAAACATGCATGAACTTTTTTGCTCTATGAACTCACCAAGTGGCCTACAACCACCTGCGTGCCCAGTACAAGTTTATCCATTTTTTCACCCTCAGAACGCCCGTATCCACTCTCAACGGAAGTCGTGACTAAGACCTAACCCCAGGCTTACACTGCAACCGTTACAGCTCAGGTGCGACACAGGAGGGGTCTAACTACGGCAGATGACTCGCATTGGCTATAGGATGGTTGGAGCCACAGGCACTGCTGCCGACCTCGTGAAACTCTGAACTCACGTAGGTTCATGCAATAACCCACCATTCATAAAGGAAGTACAGTAATACTTCCCGTATTCAAGTTCAATTCCAGTGTCCGGTGAAAATACGAACACAGCAAAAGCGATTCTCAGAGCCGCAGATGCCAGATCACAGAGGTCGAACGTCATCGTCTGTAGTGGGATTTCCTCTCGCACTTTTAAAGTTACTCAAAGACTCCGGCGGTCGCACCTGAGCTGTAACGCTTGCCGTGGAAGCCCGGGGTAACGTGTTGCTCAGTTGGTGCATCGCTTTTATTATTGTAGCTGGACAGAACTAGGACTCTACAATGGACTAGTGACCTGTCCAAGGTATATCACACCTTAACCCTTCAGAAGCTGGTTTGGCCCTAGCAACTATGGTAATGAAGATTTAGCCTAGGGATAGGCAACTCCAGGCCTCAAGGGCCGCATTCTTGCATATCTTCTAACATAGTCTGCTCTGGCATGTTCTAATTGGCTGGACACACTTGAACTTGTTGATATCTTGGATATCTGGAAATCATGCACACACTGCGCCCCTTGACGCCTGGAGTTGCCTATCCCTGGTTTAGAAGATAGATGGAAAGACTTGTAGCATAACAAAATGCCTTTTTGTTTCAAATAGAAGGCGTTTCATTGGATTTTAATGGGCAGACCTTGACCTGGCTACCAAAGATTCAATTCATTTTTGCATCCAACCACTTCCCCTTTTCTTGCTTTGTAGCTGCTTTATCTGTCTCATGAATGCAAGTTTTGCCTCATAAAACAATCTATTCTTACATTTGAAGAATATCATGAGTTAACTAAATGGTCCATTGGGCTACAGGTTAAATCAACAAAGAGCCATTTAAACTCAACTTGTAATAATTTGTTCCCGTTTGAACTGAACTGCTTAAAGATAAACAGTTTCAAATGCTGACTCACTTCTTCACATCCACACTCCTCAGTCTGACAACTACTTGTTTTCACCTCAACATTGTCGACTGCAGGTGATTCACAGGTTTATAACGACCTGTAGCATGAAATAGTGCTCCTGAGTTTAGCATGGACGTCTGCAAGGGTAAACACAGGGAGCTAATCTTCATTTTTGTTGTCTGAGCTCGAATTAATCGCCGGCAGGGTCTCTTCACAGCTCTCAAGGTGGTGTCAGCCGTGTCACATCAGATAAGGCCGGGTCTCTCTGATGTGCTGAGTAGAAAGAGCAGGCTAGCCAGGTTTCTTTCTGCTGACTGGCTGCAGCCACATGTCAGCTAGAGTGCAGTTTGTTAGGAGGCTGAAACCACCCCTCATCCGAGAGCTCGCTTCCTGATGCCTGCAACGCCTCAAGTTACAGGACAACTAACTGATCAGGTTTGTTTTCCTCCCATTGAAGAAGAATGTGCTGTTTGTACTTGAGCCAAGCAAAACAATCTCATGTGATCGGTCCTAAATATCCAGTCACACACACATGACCATGAAGACATCAGAATTTCTCAGAATAGGACTCAGTCGGGATCGGCCCGAGCCATGAATGCACCAAACGAAAAGGCATTGTTTTATCAAAAAGGCTACGTAGCAGCTGCTGCTTTGTGGACTGTGGATAATCTGGCAGCAAGTGCCTTCATGGATTTGTGCTAGTGAGCATTCCTGCTTTGTGGATGAGTGTGAAGAGCAAGTTGCATAAGAGGATCACCACTGTAATGGTGTAATTCAGGATTCCAGCACGGCAGAGTCTTTCTATGGGTTTCTTGAGGAGTGGGTGGATATTAGTGGCTCTTTAAACAAAGGAAGTTAGAAAAGGAGGGAAATATCACTCATTGACTCTCATTCTTGCCACTTAAATGAGTGGAGTAGGAAGAATAGAGAACAATACACGAGCTGCTAATACTGTTTCATACTTTAAACAATCAAAACAAGAAAAAATGATTATAAAAGTAGGTCGGGGTCTGTGAGAAACTAGTAAAGGGGTGTCAAACTCAATCGCACAAGGGGCTAAAATCCAAAACACACCTTAGGTTGTGGGCCGAAGAAGACACAAATTTATTGAACTAAATTTTTAAAACTGTAACTTTTTAACATAGTTATGAACTAGATAAATAGCATTACCTCCAATACTGCTAGTGTAAATGTTTTAAGATGAATTTGGATGCTGAAAATGCTAGCGCTGATAGCTGAAGATGCTAAAATGGATAGCTGAAAATGCTAAAGCTGATAGCCAGCTAAAATATTAGCTAAATGCCAAATTAGTCTAAAAAACAAAAAATAAAACCTTAAGTCAGCCAAAACAGCTAGTACGTAGCTGAAAAAATAGCTAAACTCCGAAATAGCATCCATCCATCTTCTTGTCCGCTTCTTCCCTTTCGGGGTCGCGGGGTGCCGGAGCCTATCCCGGATACTGAAGAGCGAAGGCGGGGTTCACCCTGGACAGGTCTCCAGTCTGTCTCAGGGCGTCAATCACACACACATTCACACCTAGGGGCAATTTAGAGTCACCAATGAACCTATGAAGCATGTTTTTGGACGGTGGGAGGAAGCCGGAGTCCCCGGTGAAAACCCACGCATGCAAGGGGAGAACATGCAAACTCCACACAGAAAGGTCCCAGCCGGGATTTGAACCGGGGCCTTCTCGCTGTGAGGCGAGAGCGCTAACCACTGCGCCACCGTGCAGCCCCCGAAATAGCATAAAAACGGAAAAAAAAGCCAAAATTAGCTAAAACATCTAGCATGTAGCTGAAATATAAGCTAAACTCCAAAATAGCCAAAAAAATCTTAGTAAATGCCAAAATAGTCCAAAAAGCTAACAGAATGCAGTTTTTTAGTCCTTTAAAAATGTATATTTTTAACATAATTATGAATAATAAAAAGCAGGAATATTACTCCAGAATAAATCATCTTAAACCTTAAATAACTTTTAATATTTTACTCTCCATAAAAATACATTTTTTCAGAATTATACAAGTTAAAACGTGAAGATAACATCGGGCCATCAATAACAGTAAAATAAAATGATCTGGAGGGCTGGGTAGAATTACCCGGAGGGCCGGATCTGGCCCCCGGGCCTTGACTTTGACACATGTGAAATAGTATGTTCCTCTAAGTTAGTACTTAACCAGACAAACATTACTTTGCAAGTTCTTGTAAGACTTTTTTTAAGTCTAACCCCTACCCCAAGTCATAAACCGAATTTGGATTCGGTCTATGACTTGCCTAAATAGCCAGATGTCTAAAAAGAATGTATATTTTGGCAGAGAAGATTGCAGATTCTAATACCTCTTTAATCTAGATTGCTGTACAAATTTAACACCCCAAAAACAGAAATATAATAGTATCTTGTATTTGCTTCAACTAACTCCCTGACAAAGTTTTTCATGATGTTCTGTGCTAACTTATGGTCTGTCTTACATCAGTTTACGTGTCTAAGCATTCCCACTTTTACATACATTAGATCCACATTCTTTGTGATTTTTTGTTTTCTTGTATTATGTTGTTGTGTTTTCTGGAATGAAAGAAAATTTGCAGCAACTTCGGAGTTTAAAGAGAACTGGAATCAAATGTCTTGAGTGCTCAGCATACTAATAGACTTTCTTCTGGCAGTAAGAACCATGGTCCAGTAGGGGTTGATTCACATTGAATCAACGTCCCATTCTGCTACATGTGGCTCAGGCAAAACAACACAGCTTGATGAAACCAGCAGGGCTCCATCATCTGAATAAGGCAGAGACCTTGAACCCATCCACCCTTTGGCCACACCATGAAATAGAAATGTGGTCCATAATAGCCCTCATTTTGGAATGGGAAGAGACTGACCTTGACTGTTATGAATACTAACACCTTGGACTTTGGTATTGGTGTCACTTCTAGATTATTCTAATATGAGACAATCTGGGGTCAATTGATGGTTCTTGAATGACCAATAATAATAAAAAGGTAAAGTCAGTTAGCAACATAAACATATAGAAACTGGACAGTTAGTTAGCCGTGTATCCCTAGTTAGGCTTAGACCTGACCTTGAGGGCCGCATTCCTGCATGTTTTCCAACATACCCTCCTCTGGCATGTTGTAATTGGCTGGACATACCTGAACCAGGCTATCAATCTTTAGTAGGGCTTGAATATCTGTAAATCATGCAGACAAACTGGCCCTCAAGGCCCGTTGTTGCCCATCCCTGGCATAGACCATCAACTACTCTCCTCCCTGACGTCCAGGTCTCTTCTCCATGTGTTTCCTGGTCAGTTTCTCTTGTTTCGGGGGAATCCAGGTTAGGGCTTGACATGTGATACTAGATTTTATTTCCTTGGGATCCAACTCTATCTTCTCCTTATCTGTTCTTCCTCTGGTTCCTGGTCTGTTTTTTTACCGGAGCTTTTTGTTGCTAATAGTTTCGAGCCAGTGGATTTTGAGGATTGTTCTTAGACCGGTAGATAATCTCTGATAATATTTGAATTTTTCAAGAGAAAAACAAAGAGTAGTAATTGTACTTTGACCTGAGTTTATTCCACCCACTCCTACTGTATGGCCATGTCCGAACCCCCTCCCCCCATCACTGATATAGTGCGTTCGCCATTTTCTAGTGCTGTCCAAATCTACTAATTCCATAGTCGAGTGCACTCGATGTTTCCCAGCAGTCTTTGCGAAAAACTAGCATGCATCGATTCTCACTAGATAAGCAAATATAGACCACAATGCATTGTGGTCCAAAGGTTTTGAACAAAAAAATGTTTAAATGTAATTTTTGAATAAACTATCCACATTGTCACCATCACAACACAGTGGAGTCATAAATAAACAACGTGAAATGTTCGGATTGATTTGATTTTCACTTTGTGAAATCAGTGACATCATATCCGGCATTTAGAAAAACGAAAGAAAATGAGTGAACATTGTGTCTAAATTGCCCTTAAAATCCAGGACACTAGATAGTCCCGCACTGTGTAGTTTTTTAGTAGTTATAACTATGTCCAAATTTCCACCTTAATTGGACATAGCCTATGTTTCCAAAAATTGGAATTGGGTGGGACACTGTATAGCCTGTTGGATAACCCTCGTGCCAATCAAAAATATTATTCCTACAAATGTGGAATTTTAAATTTTAATAATATAAAAAAAAGAAAAAAAAACTTTCACTGTTCTTT
The DNA here is from genome assembly GCF_002922805.2 of Oryzias melastigma. NCBI lineage: Eukaryota > Metazoa > Chordata > Actinopteri > Beloniformes > Adrianichthyidae > Oryzias > Oryzias melastigma. The sequence continues at coordinate 4,997,514 of NC_050535.1, read as the reverse complement.
GATTAATAGATGAAACAATAAACACCAATAAAAAGCTCAAAAACCAGAACAGACAAGGGTCTACTTTAGTTTTAAGGTAGGACTTTTTACATGGGAGTCAATGGAGAATTGCTCTCTGCTGCAACCAGCCTCTAGTGGACTCTGGAGGAACTGCATGGTTTGGCACTTCCTGATTTATACCAAATTTGGCAATGGAAGTTAAGAGCTTGTTAGCAACCAGCTTTCATGAAATAGTTAATAATGTTCACGATGTTCAAAGTGATATCAATGAATGAAATTTATTTAATCCTTTTAAAAGTTTAATGAAATCAATAGGAAAGTAGGAGGAATGCACCGGCTTTGTAGCAGAACCTCTCAAGTTTTGGGGGAATTTTTCACATTTTTAAACATTCAGTGTTTCAGTAAACACGCTGAGATTTTCTGGGTCAAGTAGAATCAGTTATGGTTTCCCCTCGCTTTCCTCTGGTTCTCTTTCACTGCAGTTCTTTTTTTAAAGGCATCCGGGAGCGACTAAACACCTTACACAAACTTTAATCTATATTGAAAAAAAGAGGACAAAGACATTAATTTAACTTTTTCTGAAATAATTTTACTTTAAACTTAAAATATTTTAAATTTTTATTGTTTATGCAAATATATGCATCAAGTTTTTGCTGTTTAAGTTTTGTATTAAATTTCTCTTTGGAGGTCTAAAAATGTAATTTATTATCTAAAAATGAGGGAAAGCAATTTTATTGAGACTAGTGATTACACTTATTGAAAGTAATCTACAAAAACAGGTGAGTTTCCTTTGGGGGGCCCTGGCTCGTGACTGGAGATGGGGGCGGGGGGGGGGATACCCAGAACCAGCAAAATAAGACCTTAGAAATAAGTCCATTTCAGGAGATTTTCCTCAAACAAGCAAACAAATCTCCCCGTGGAGTTCAGCAAATAGTCTTACCGAGATTTCTTATTTGAGAACAAAATTCTATTAAAATTATTTTGCTATTGAGAAACTTTGTTGATAAGATTATTTTCTGAAAATAAGATGATTTTTCTTGACTTTTTACTTTCTTAAGATCTCATTTTTGCAGGAATTAACTATATTATCTGTCATATTTTCTTTAGAAAATATTGAGGTTTTGTGTGAAAATCCTCCATCATTTTTAAAAGTACCCACTAGTTATTTTGACTTTGAATGATTTTAAATAGTGAAAAGTAAAATAAATACCAGCAATAAGTCCACCGCTTTCAGACCAGAACATGACTGGAACTTTGTGTCTTACGCTATGTTTTGAATATGGAGCGGTTTCATAGAAATGTGTCCCCTTTTCACATTATTACACTGATGTCATTGGCATTAAATGGTCTGCTTAGTGAAGGGACCAGGAATTCAAAAGGGATTAAATTCATTCATCCTCCAAGCCACACAGATGAATGGTTTGCAGAACTAAGATGCTCTCTCTTTGAGTGCAGCTTTGTGCCAGTGAGTACAGTGTGAAAGGCACACGGTGGTCACCCTGGAGCCAGGTTGAGGAATTATGATTTCACGTGGTCTGACAGACTGGAAGTCGACCAGACTTGTTGAGTTGAAAGCAGATCTCTCGGTGGCCTCCAGGGGGCAAGAGACCTGCCCTGCTGTTGGCTTAGCTGCTTGTTACATTAAAACAGGAGCTTCTGTGACAGAGTCAGCATTATAGAAGCTAAGAGGATTACGCTGATGGACATTTCTGGCGTTGCCGGTCAATTATCAAAATGAAAAGCAGTGATTGGGCAGAGCTGGCATGCTGCGTGGTGGCACAGACGGGCTCCTCCTCATCTGCACTAACGCTGCCTCTCAGCTTCAGTCTGTCACTGGTTACTTAAGTTCAGGAGAGGGCGGGGGCAAATAAATAAAGGCATCATTGATGCGTTCCTGAACATGAGAATGCATGTCCGTGTCTGTGCGCGCCGGAGAGCCGCGGATTAAAAGAGAGCACTTAAATTTTAATGTTTCTAAAGTGCAAAACTATATGTTATGCAACTTTGCAGAAGCAGGCCCGCACGTCATACAGTGCACACATACACTTACATTTGCTTTCATAGCCAAAGTGTGTGTGTGAGTTTGGATGAGAGTATTCACCTGTGATAGCTTCATATGCATGATAAGAGGGTTCTCAACTCCAATCTTAGCTTGCTCTGTACTTGTGTGATTAAGAGGAGCTGCAGGGAGGAGGTTTTCATAAACTGGGGGTTCCACATGGGTTTGTGCAAAAATAATCATGCAGATGAGTCAAATTGCCACCACTTTCATCAATCCATTTTTTTCTTCCTTTATTTCCCTCTTAAACAGGGGTGTCCAACACCATCGCACAAGGGGCCAAAATCCAAAACACACCTTAGATCGCGAGCCGAACAGGATAAACATTTAATGAACACTCTAAAAATACATTTTTAAAACTTTAAATCATAGCTATTTAACATAATTATGAACTAGATATATAGCATTACCTGGAATAATGCTAGAGTCAGTATTGTAAGCTGAATTTATCCGCTGAAGATGCTAGTGCTGATAGCTGAAGATGCTAGTGCTGATAGCTAAAGATGCTAGTGCTGATAACTAAAGATGCTAGTGCTGATAGCTGAAGATGCTAGTGCTGATAGCTGAAGAAAGATGTTAGTTCTGATAGCTAGAGAAGCTAGTGCTGATAGCTATGGAAAGATGCTAGTTCTGATAGCTAGAGAAGCTAGTGCTGATAGCTATGGAAAGATGCTAGTTCTGATAGCTAAAGATGCTAGTACTGATAGCTAAAGATGCTAGTGCTGATAGCTGAAGATGCTAGTGCTCATAGCTGAAGATGCTAGTGCTGATAGCTGAAGATGCTAGTGCTGATAGTTGAAAATGCTAGTGCTCATAGCTGAAGATGCTAGTGTTAATAGCTGAAGATGCTAGTGCTCATAGCTGAAGATGCTAGTGCTGATAGCTGAAG
>NC_050535.1:4987507-4993796 GCF_002922805.2 Oryzias melastigma | reverse complement strand
CTATATTAGCCAAAACAGCTAGCATGTAGCTAAAAAAAATAGCTAAACTTCAAAATAGCCAAAAAACTGAAAAAATCCTAAATTAGCCACAACAGCTAGCATGTAAATATTAGCCTACTCCAAAAATGCCTAAAAACCTTCAAAAGAAAAGCCTAAATTGGCCAAGACAGTTAGCATGTAGTTGAAATATTAGCTAGACTCCAAAATAACCAAAAAAAAATATTAGTAAATGCCAAAGTACTCCAAAAAGCTAGAAGAATGACATTTTTTTAAACTTTAAACCATAATTTTTAACGTAATTATTCATAATAAAAAGGCAGGAATATTATTCCAGAATAAATCAATTTAAACCTTCAATAACTTTCAATATTTTACTCTACATAAAAGTATATTTTGTCAAAATGATACAAGTTAGAAATAAACGCAAGAACACAAACAAAACAACAACAAAATAAAATGATCTGGACGTCTGGATAGAATTATCCAGTGGGCCGGATCCGGCCCCCGGGCCTTGACTTTGACACGTGTTCTCTTAAACAATAAAATAAAAAAAAAAGCTGCAGGATTGTTTTTGTCCACGAACAGAGAAACTATTGCTTAAATGATAAAGAAAGTGTTAATCCCCAAATCCCTGTTACCTCTTCAGGGCCGGTGTTATCTCATCACTGTATTACAGATGGCTCTGCAGAACCAGCAGGCTTGATATGGGCATTCATTGGCTGGTTGGTGCGGCTGAAAAATGTCTCCATCTGGTGTTAATGGTGTTGGCCTAGAAGCAAGTTTTGTGCAGAGCTGCAAGAAGAAAACTCTGTTGGAGATTAAATATGAGCCTCCCAGGAAAAGAAACAAGTTTCTAATTGAGAGAGCGTCTCATCTGTTTAAAAAAAAAAAGTATTTCCACGAACTTCAAATTAAATATGGGAGTTTGCTCATTTATTTGAAAAGATGTGACTTCTTTAAATTCTGTAAAACTCTTATTCAGAATCAAGAACACAAATTATTTTTTTAAGAGTCATCATGACAGTTTTATATATTAACGTATCAGCTGTGCAGCTGGAGGAAATTATTTTGTGAACCCTTTGGAATTGTTTTAAACTGGACACACAAATGTGTACAATAAAAATACAAAAACATATTTTTGAGTGATTTAAGCAGTTTTTCTCCATCATTGTGATTTAAATTGAAATATGAAAAATTTGTCAATTTTGTGCAAAAATTGAGGTACATACTTTGTCTTGCAACTGTATTTTACTCATGAAGCAGACTTTCATTTTGAAAGTCGACTTCTCTTGTTTATCAATTTTACCTGATTGTTTTAAAGTTATTCTCTTTGCTCGTTTCACTTCTTAATCTATAAATATTTTTTCAAAACTTCGCACTCATTGAAGATGTTCTGAACTTATAGAAAGCAGAAAATGTTTGGAGAATCTTTGATAGTTTTTGCAACAAACCATGACAGTTATTCTCATCAAAAAGTAGAATCCTTGAAGTTTATTTTGTTGAGTATACTACAAGTGTACTATAGAGGGGTCTGCAACATTTGCCAGTAAAAGAGCCATTTGAGTCGATTCTTTAGTCTCCCTACCATCACTAAAGTTCACTAGATTAGCCAATATAGACCACAATGCATTGCATTTGAACAATTTACCACTTGAAGACATTTTTTTTGTTCAAATATCCAAATTTTCCTCATTAAACCATAGTTGATTTATAAATAACCTTCATAAAATCTTCATATTTGTTATTATTAAACTCAGGGAACTACATATAGACAATATAGCTAGACGTAGCCAAAAAAGATGAATAATTGTTTTTAACTAGAAAATAATACATTAAAGATCGCTTAATTACAACAATGTTCATTTCCTGTAGAGTGCTACAGAACAGTATGGATCCAACTGTGATGAGTTCTTAATAAAGACAGGCAGCAACGCATTTATAGAAAAATGAGGTTTAATGAAACAAAACGGATCAAATACCAAAGAATTGTGGGTGAATTTTGTCTTCCAGACTGTTTACACAGAGATTCCTGCACAGGTAAATCATCTCGACTTATGGAAACTAAATACTAATAAAAAACAAGAGGAAAATGTACAAAGTCTTATTTTTTGTGTGTTTTGTGGGGCAGTTTTGTGCAGCTTTATCCTCTCCTGCTGCTGCTGCTATACGACAGCGTACTGCTGATACAGCAGCTCTCGGATCTTGTAGTAGTCGTCACACAGGCAGCCTTCCAAGCCGATGCGTCCGGCCTCCGTCTGGACAAAAACAAACAATCAGATCCTCAAGCCACATGTGCAACCACCAAAGGTTGCTGCTACTTCCTGAAAACTGGACTTTCAGGCATCTGATGTGCACACATTCAGCTCCAGCTTTCTCTATTTTCAGTTCTCCCATTTTTTGCTAAAAGATTTGACGTATTACTGGAGGCTTCAACCCAATCTGGACGTCTTCCAGAGGTCGGCAGCGCAGCGGGGTCCAGGAACCGACACTCACCCTGCGGACAGCCACCATGTTGTTACACACCAGCACTCCTCCCACAAACTCGGCCTGGATGCCCTCTCTCAGCAGGACCTGCTTGAAGTCGGACAGCCGGGGCTCGTTGATGAACACGGCCTGATGGCCCGGAATCTGCAGAGAGAGGTGGAAAACGGCTTTGGACAGGCTGTTTCTTAAAAGGACTGCTGGAGCTGCTTATTGACTCTGAGGGAACATGCTGAATCCGAATCACGTGAGCATCTTCTGTCAGGAATCCAGGTCTCAGCGAGGGGGGGGGGCTTTTAGCCATGTTTTAGATGCACAACGGCTTTAAAAAAACTAAAAAAATAATGAAAAAATACGCCGGAGTTTGCAAATAAATTTGTTATAGTCGGGAATCGATTAAAAAAATTTAAAAATTAATCGCAATAATTTTTTTTTCAGTTACAGTATTTGCCAACCACTTTACAACTTGAAATCACATGCAAAATTGTACATTTAGAATGTTTATTTTGTACCATTTAAGGGTCTAAAACTCTTTTTTTTTTCTATTTTCGAATTTTCTGTATTTTTAATTTGAAAGACTAACTGCTGCTTATTTGGTATCATTTTCTTCAGCACAGCCTCACTTGTGTAAAATTACCTTTATTGTGTCATTTTTCCATGTTGTATTCACACACTAGACACAAAAAAATGCAAGAACTGAAAATTCCTTATGGAAAAACGGGATTCATTTTGCTGTGGAAACTTCGAAAATGTTTAAAAAACTATTTTTACAATAAAGAATGAAAATCTTAGGTGTAGTTTTATAAAAATAACAAGAATAAAATTTCTCAATGAGCTAATTAACATGTTTTTGGAATGAAAATACAAAAAAAATCCAGACTAAAGTCACAGCAGGAAGTATAAAAAATAAGAATTTCTGTCAAATTTACATTTTTCCTGGAATTTTGTTTTGTTTTTAGCTTTTTCTTTTTTTAAAATCATACATTTTCTTTACTATACTTGTCAAAAAAAATTAAAAAACATTTTTTGGGGAGAAGTTTGATCCAGCTGGATTTTAGGTCGACTTGACTGAAATCTAGACAGGTGGGGGCGTGTCTATCCATTCATAACTGCGACGTCGGTGGGCGGGACTTTCGCAGAGAACCGCAGAGTTTCCGCATTAAAGACAACACTGGCGCTTGTTATTGTGAAAAATTCAAGCTAATCCTCATCACAGACTAGAATAAGGGTCGGTTTCCTTTTTGGATTTCCAATAGTGAACAGCTCAGTTTGGCTCCGCCCCCATAGCTGGTGCACTAGAGCCGTCAGATTGACGTTCGTTCTACGCCTTATTTATTAAAATAAAAGTTCACTTTTGTCCAAAAACTACAAATAAATACCATATTTTGTCTTTAATTTAATGAAATCTCAATCAGAATGTTTATTTTAGATGAAGTTTAATCTCACGACAGGACGCCTGAGGACGTCAATGATTCCTGATTCCTCACCTCGGTCAGAGGAAGCGGCTCCAGCGTGGGGATGACGTCGCTCTCCTCGGACACCTCCTTCTCGTCCTCCCCGAACAGGTTCTTCATGGCGCGCTGGGCGGCCACCGCCGTGGCGTCGTGGTCGATGCCGTCCTCCGGTGCCGTCTCCATGGGCACCTCGTCGTCCTCCTCCTCCTCCTCCTTCACTCTGTCCTCCAGCATCACGCCGGTGTCCACCTTCACCACGCGCATGTCCAGCACGCCGTCGATCCACGCCAGCTCCGTGTCTTTAGCCTTGCAGAACTGCAGCGAGCTCACCAGGGAGTCTTTCAACCGCACCTTTAGCGGAGAAGCAGAATTACTTTCATGCTGGAATGATCCGTTAGGTACCTTGGAGCGGCTGAACCGACCTGGTAAATGTGCGTCTCGCTGGTGGCGTCCACCGTTTCCTGCAGCTTGGGCGTGTAGACTTTGATGTCTTTGCTGAAGGCCTTGCAGGACTCAGCCAAATCCTGACTGGCTTCTGGAGGCCCGCGAACGATAACAAGCTGTCTGGGCTTCATCTGATTGATGATCTTTTTTATGGAGTCACCATCAGAGCGACCTTCGTAGTCTATGTAGGTGATCCGAGCTCTAAAAGCAAAAGAAATGTTTGTTTTTCAGCTCGTTTTTACAAGCAGGAATTGTTAATTTGTGATTATTCACCTTATTTCTAGATTTTCCATGTTGGAAACACATTTAGTGGGAACAACGGACAGATCCTGATCCATGGGTTCGTCTCCATTCGTCATTCCAGAGTCCAGTTTGCTCTTTTCATCTTCGGCGGCTTGTAGTTCCGGAACCAGGAAGTCCTCAAGCCTTCAAAAAGAACAAAAGTGGTCAACTGAGCCAATAATCCCACCAAAGTGTCTGCTGACGTGATAATACCTGATGATTTCTCCGTATTCGTCCCACTTGATTCTCTCCTCGTGCGTGGGAAACATCGGATACGCTTTCTTGGCTTGTTTGAAGAAGCTGCCCTTGCGGCTCCCCTCGCTCTTCATCATCAGATCGTGGTGTTTGGTTTTCACCGCGGCCGGCTGATCCAGGTCGTCCTCCATGTCGCTCTCGTCGCTGGAATCCACGTCCACCCTGCAGATCCAGAACTTTAATTTCTACCAGAGCAGCTATTTTTGCTCCTAAATGATGACATTATTTCCTCTGTGCTGCTAAAGTACTTTAGCGCTCATCCGTCACAGAATTATTTTTTAATCACTGTGTGTTGAAACGGGAACCAAAATCAATCTCTTTTGCTGCATTTGCACAATTTCTCCTCGTCTATTAACTTAAAACTAAGAGGAACTCTGAAAGAAAGTATATTTTTTAATACTTTTTCGGAATTTGATTATTGTCTGACAAGAAAAATGATTAGTTATTTTGTAGAGAAAAGTGTAAGTGACTTTTTCTGAACGTACCTTCATTTATTACACTGTAAAAAGTGAACTGTTGGATCCATTGATTACATTTCTGCATTTCTTATTACAATATATTAGTTTTAATCAAATTACATTTCTAAGTTGAATAAACCATCAACTGAAAATTTTAACTGGACGAAAACCAATTATTTTAACCCTTTAACTGCCTGCTCGACCGAATGGCGGAAAACATGTTTTTAAAAATATTGATTGTGTGTTTTACTCCCCAAGCCCTAAGAGGAATTTGAAGAAAAAACATTTAAGTACATTTCTTTTCCCCCAAAAATTAAAATAATAAAAAAATATAAATATTATTTGATTTTTAGAAAAAAAAATTAAATAAAAAACAGTTACTATCTGGTGTGCACCAGTTACTAACCAAAAAAAATATCTTTAACTTTAGGTTTAAGGAAAAAAAGGTTCCGATTAGAAAAAAAATAATTAGTAAATATATATATATATATTTTTTTACTTTATTTTTTTTACTTTGATGTCCCGTAAGGGGCTCCATACCAAGGCAATAAGAAATAAATACAATTTTTTATGTTTTTTTTTTTCTTTTTGAGGCTATTTAGCTAATATTTCAGCTGCATGCTAACTCTTTAGGCTAATTTAAGCATTTTTTTAAGGTATTTAGCTACTATTTCCACTACACACCAGCTCTTTTGGCTAATTTAGGCTTTTTTCAGTTTCTTAGGCTAATTTGGCATTTTGCTAATATTTTAGCTGGCTATCAACTTCAGTGTTTTTATCTATCAATTTCAGCATCTTCAGCAGCCAAATTCAGCTTACAGCATTCACACTAGCATTATCACAGGTAATGCTATATATCTAGTTTTAGTTAGTTTAAAGTTAAAGATGGTTATGACACTATTATTGGACTAATCT